>NC_045541.1:59104149-59218176 GCF_009769535.1 Thamnophis elegans | reverse complement strand
ACACATATAGTAGTGTCCTGAGTCGGGAAAGCTAAAAAACCACGCCATTTTGTGATCTGGTGTTTCCCTGGGGAGTTACACCAAAGTATATCTTAGAATTGGCAGAAAAACTCAATTCAACCAGAACGTGTTACTTTTGAACCAAAGCTCAGATTCGAAAAACAAACACATATTAGTAGTGTCCTGAGTCGGGAAAGCTAAAAAACCACTCCATTTTGTGATCTGGTGTTTCCCTGGGGAGTTACACCAAAGTATATCTTAGAATTGGCAGAAAAACTCAATTCAACCAGAACGTGTTACTTTTGAACCAAAGCTCAGATTCGAAAAACAAACACATATTAGTAGTGTCCTGAGTCGGGAAAGCTAAAAAACCACGCCATTTTGTGATCTGGTGTTTCCCTGGGGAGTTACACCAAAGTATATCTTAGAATTGGCAGAAAAACTCAATTCAACCAGAACGTGTTACTTTTGAACCAAAGCTCAGATTCGAAAAACAAACACATATTAGTAGTGTCCTGAGTCGGGAATGCTAAAAACCAACCCATTTTGTGATCTGATGTTTCCCTGGGGAGTTACACCCAAGTATATCTTAGAATTTGCAGAAAAACTCAATTCAACCAGAACGTGTTAACTTTTGAACCAAAGCTCAGATTCGAAAAACAAACACATATTAGTAGTGTCCTGAGTCGGGAATGCTAAAAAACCAACCCATTTTGTGATCTGATGTTTCCCTGGGGAGTTACACCCAAGTATATCTTAGAATTTGCAGAAAAACTCAATTCAACCAGAACGTGTTACTTTTGAACCAAAGCTCAGATTCGAAAAACAAACACATATTAGTAGTGTCCTGAGTCGGGAATGCTAAAAAACCAACCCATTTTGTGATCTGATGTTTCCCTGGGGAGTTACACCCAAGTATATCTTAGAATTTGCAGAAAAACTCAATTCAACCAGAACGTGTTACTTTTGAACCAAAGCTCAGATTCGAAAAACAAACACATATTAGTAGTGTCCTGAGTCGGTAAAGCTAAAAAACCACCCATTTTGTGATCTGGTGTTTCCCTGGGGAGTTACACCCAAGTATATCTTAGAATTTGCAGAAAAACTCAATTCAACCAGAACGTGTTACTTTTGAACCAAAGCTCAGATTCGAAAAACAAACACATATTAGTAGTGTCCTGAGTCGGGAATGCTAAAAAACCAACCCATTTTGTGATCTGGTGTTTCCCTGGGGAGTTACACCAAAGTATATCTTAGAATTGCAGAAAAACTCAATTCAACCAGAACGTGTTACTTTTGAACCAAAGCTCAGATTCGAAAAACAAACACATATTAGTAGTGTCCTGAGTCGGGAATGCTAAAAAACCACGCCATTTTGTGATCTGATGTTTCCCTGGGGAGTTACACCCAAGTATATCTTAGAATTGGCAGAAAAACTCAATTCAACCAGAACGTGTTACTTTTGAACCAAAGCTCAGATTCGAAAAACAAACACATATTAGTAGTGTCCTGAGTCGGGAAAGCTAAAAAACCACTCCATTTTGTGATCTGGTGTTTCCCTGGGGAGTTACACCAAAGTATATCTTAGAATTGGCAGAAAAACTCAATTCAACCAGAACGTGTTACTTTTGAACCAAAGCTCAGATTCGAAAAACAAACACATATTAGTAGTGTCCTGAGTCGGGAAAGCTAAAAAACCACTCCATTTTGTGATCTGGTGTTTCCCTGGGGAGTTACACCAAAGTATATCTTAGAATTGCAGAAAAACTCAATTCAACCAGAACGTGTTACTTTTGAACCAAAGCTCAGATTCGAAAAACAAACACATATTAGTAGTGTCCTGAGTCGGGAAAGCTAAAAAACCACTCCATTTTGTGATCTGGTGTTTCCCTGGGGAGTTACACCAAAGTATATCTTAGAATTGGCAGAAAAACTCAATTCAACCAGAACGTGTTACTTTTGAACCAAAGCTCAGATTCGAAAAACAAACACATATTAGTAGTGTCCTGAGTCGGGAAAGCTAAAAAACCACTCCATTTTGTGATCTGGTGTTTCCCTGGGGAGTTACACCAAAGTATATCTTAGAATTGGCAGAAAAACTCAATTCAACCAGAACGTGTTACTTTTGAACCAAAGCTCAGATTCGAAAAACAAACACATATTAGTAGTGTCCTGAGTCGGGAAAGCTAAAAAACCACTCCATTTTGTGATCTGGTGTTTCCCTGGGGAGTTACACCAAAGTATATCTTAGAATTGGCAGAAAAACTCAATTCAACCAGAACGTGTTACTTTTGAACCAAAGCTCAGATTCGAAAAACAAACACATATTAGTAGTGTCCTGAGTCGGGAAAGCTAAAAAACCACTCCATTTTGTGATCTGGTGTTTCCCTGGGGAGTTACACCAAAGTATATCTTAGAATTGGCAGAAAAACTCAATTCAACCAGAACGTGTTACTTTTGAACCAAAGCTCAGATTCGAAAAACAAACACATATTAGTAGTGTCCTGAGTCGGGAAAGCTAAAAAACCACTCCATTTTGTGATCTGGTGTTTCCCTGGGGAGTTACACCAAAGTATATCTTAGAATTGGCAGAAAAACTCAATTCAACCAGAACGTGTTACTTTTGAACCAAAGCTCAGATTCGAAAAACAAACATATTAGTAGTGTCCTGAGTCGGGAAAGCTAAAAAACCACTCCATTTTGTGATCTGGTGTTTCCCTGGGGAGTTACACCAAAGTATATCTTAGAATTGGCAGAAAAACTCAATTCAACCAGAACGTGTTACTTTTGAACCAAAGCTCAGATTCGAAAAACAAACACATATTAGTAGTGTCCTGAGTCGGGAAAGCTAAAAAACCACTCCATTTTGTGATCTGGTGTTTCCCTGGGGAGTTACACCAAAGTATATCTTAGAATTGGCAGAAAAACTCAATTCAACCAGAACGTGTTACTTTTGAACCAAAGCTCAGATTCGAAAAACAAACACATATTAGTAGTGTCCTGAGTCGGGAAAGCTAAAAACCACTCCATTTTGTGATCTGGTGTTTCCCTGGGGAGTTACACCAAAGTATATCTTAGAATTGGCAGAAAAACTCAATTCAACCAGAACGTGTTACTTTTGAACCAAAGCTCAGATTCGAAAAACAAACACATATTAGTAGTGTCCTGAGTCGGGAAAGCTAAAAAACCACTCCATTTTGTGATCTGGTGTTTCCCTGGGGAGTTACACCAAAGTATATCTTAGAATTGGCAGAAAAACTCAATTCAACCAGAACGTGTTACTTTTGAACCAAAGCTCAGATTCGAAAAACAAACACATATTAGTAGTGTCCTGAGTCGGGAAAGCTAAAAAACCACTCCATTTTGTGATCTGGTGTTTCCCTGGGGAGTTACACCAAAGTATATCTTAGAATTGGCAGAAAAACTCAATTCAACCAGAACGTGTTACTTTTGAACCAAAGCTCAGATTCGAAAAACAAACACATATTAGTAGTGTCCTGAGTCGGGAAAGCTAAAAAACCACTCCATTTTGTGATCTGGTGTTTCCCTGGGGAGTTACACCAAAGTATATCTTAGAATTGGCAGAAAAACTCAATTCAACCAGAACGTGTTACTTTTGAACCAAAGCTCAGATTCGAAAAACAAACACATATTAGTAGTGTCCTGAGTCGGGAAAGCTAAAAAACCACTCCATTTTGTGATCTGGTGTTTCCCTGGGGAGTTACACCAAAGTATATCTTAGAATTGGCAGAAAAACTCAATTCAACCAGAACGTGTTACTTTTGAACCAAAGCTCAGATTCGAAAAACAAACACATATTAGTAGTGTCCTGAGTCGGGAAAGCTAAAAACCACTCCATTTTGTGATCTGGTGTTTCCCTGGGGAGTTACACCAAAGTATATCTTAGAATTTGCAGAAAAACTCAATTCAACCAGAACGTGTTACTTTTGAACCAAAGCTCAGATTCGAAAAACAAACACATATTAGTAGTGTCCTGAGTCGGGAAAGCTAAAAAACCACTCCATTTTGTGATCTGGTGTTTCCCTGGGGAGTTACACCAAAGTATATCTTAGAATTGGCAGAAAAACTCAATTCAACCAGAACGTGTTACTTTTGAACCAAAGCTCAGATTCGAAAAACAAACACATATTAGTAGTGTCCTGAGTCGGGAAAGCTAAAAAACCACTCCATTTTGTGATCTGGTGTTTCCCTGGGGAGTTACACCAAAGTATATCTTAGAATTGGCAGAAAAACTCAATTCAACCAGAACGTGTTACTTTTGAACCAAAGCTCAGATTCGAAAAACAAACACATATTAGTAGTGTCCTGAGTCGGGAAAGCTAAAAAACCACTCCATTTTGTGATCTGGTGTTTCCCTGGGGAGTTACACCAAAGTATATCTTAGAATTGGCAGAAAAACTCAATTCAACCAGAACGTGTTACTTTTGAACCAAAGCTCAGATTCGAAAAACAAACACATATTAGTAGTGTCCTGAGTCGGGAAAGCTAAAAAACCACTCCATTTTGTGATCTGGTGTTTCCCTGGGGAGTTACACCAAAGTATATCTTAGAATTGGCAGAAAAACTCAATTCAACCAGAACGTGTTACTTTTGAACCAAAGCTCAGATTCGAAAAACAAACACATATTAGTAGTGTCCTGAGTCGGGAAAGCTAAAAAACCACTCCATTTTGTGATCTGGTGTTTCCCTGGGGAGTTACACCAAAGTATATCTTAGAATTGGCAGAAAAACTCAATTCAACCAGAACGTGTTACTTTTGAACCAAAGCTCAGATTCGAAAAACAAACACATATTAGTAGTGTCCTGAGTCGGGAAAGCTAAAAAACCACTCCATTTTGTGATCTGGTGTTTCCCTGGGGAGTTACACCAAAGTATATCTTAGAATTGGCAGAAAAACTCAATTCAACCAGAACGTGTTACTTTTGAACCAAAGCTCAGATTCGAAAAACAAACACATATTAGTAGTGTCCTGAGTCGGGAAAGCTAAAAAACCACTCCATTTTGTGATCTGGTGTTTCCCTGGGGAGTTACACCAAAGTATATCTTAGAATTGGCAGAAAAACTCAATTCAACCAGAACGTGTTACTTTTGAACCAAAGCTCAGATTCGAAAAACAAACACATATTAGTAGTGTCCTGAGTCGGGAAAGCTAAAAAACCACTCCATTTTGTGATCTGGTGTTTCCCTGGGGAGTTACACCAAAGTATATCTTAGAATTGGCAGAAAAACTCAATTCAACCAGAACGTGTTACTTTTGAACCAAAGCTCAGATTCGAAAAACAAACACATATTAGTAGTGTCCTGAGTCGGGAAAGCTAAAAAACCACTCCATTTTGTGATCTGGTGTTTCCCTGGGGAGTTACACCAAAGTATATCTTAGAATTGGCAGAAAAACTCAATTCAACCAGAACGTGTTACTTTTGAACCAAAGCTCAGATTCGAAAAACAAACACATATTAGTAGTGTCCTGAGTCGGGAAAGCTAAAAAACCACTCCATTTTGTGATCTGGTGTTTCCCTGGGGAGTTACACCAAAGTATATCTTAGAATTGGCAGAAAAACTCAATTCAACCAGAACGTGTTACTTTTGAACCAAAGCTCAGATTCGAAAAACAAACACATATTAGTAGTGTCCTGAGTCGGGAAAGCTAAAAAACCACTCCATTTTGTGATCTGGTGTTTCCCTGGGGAGTTACACCAAAGTATATCTTAGAATTGGCAGAAAAACTCAATTCAACCAGAACGTGTTACTTTTGAACCAAAGCTCAGATTCGAAAAACAAACACATATTAGTAGTGTCCTGAGTCGGGAAAGCTAAAAAACCACTCCATTTTGTGATCTGGTGTTTCCCTGGGGAGTTACACCAAAGTATATCTTAGAATTGGCAGAAAAACTCAATTCAACCAGAACGTGTTACTTTTGAACCAAAGCTCAGATTCGAAAAACAAACACATATTAGTAGTGTCCTGAGTCGGGAAAGCTAAAAAACCACTCCATTTTGTGATCTGGTGTTTCCCTGGGGAGTTACACCAAAGTATATCTTAGAATTGGCAGAAAAACTCAATTCAACCAGAACGTGTTACTTTTGAACCAAAGCTCAGATTCGAAAAACAAACACATATTAGTAGTGTCCTGAGTCGGGAAAGCTAAAAAACCACTCCATTTTGTGATCTGGTGTTTCCCTGGGGAGTTACACCAAAGTATATCTTAGAATTGGCAGAAAAACTCAATTCAACCAGAACGTGTTACTTTTGAACCAAAGCTCAGATTCGAAAAACAAACACATATTAGTAGTGTCCTGAGTCGGGAAAGCTAAAAAACCACTCCATTTTGTGATCTGGTGTTTCCCTGGGGAGTTACACCAAAGTATATCTTAGAATTGGCAGAAAAACTCAATTCAACCAGAACGTGTTACTTTTGAACCAAAGCTCAGATTCGAAAAACAAACACATATTAGTAGTGTCCTGAGTCGGGAAAGCTAAAAAACCACTCCATTTTGTGATCTGGTGTTTCCCTGGGGAGTTACACCAAAGTATATCTTAGAATTGGCAGAAAAACTCAATTCAACCAGAACGTGTTACTTTTGAACCAAAGCTCAGATTCGAAAAACAAACACATATTAGTAGTGTCCTGAGTCGGGAAAGCTAAAAAACCACTCCATTTTGTGATCTGGTGTTTCCCTGGGGAGTTACACCAAAGTATATCTTAGAATTGGCAGAAAAACTCAATTCAACCAGAACGTGTTACTTTTGAACCAAAGCTCAGATTCGAAAAACAAACACATATTAGTAGTGTCCTGAGTCGGGAAAGCTAAAAAACCACTCCATTTTGTGATCTGGTGTTTCCCTGGGGAGTTACACCAAAGTATATCTTAGAATTGGCAGAAAAACTCAATTCAACCAGAACGTGTTACTTTTGAACCAAAGCTCAGATTCGAAAACAAACACATATTAGTAGTGTCCTGAGTCGGGAAAGCTAAAAAACCACTCCATTTTGTGATCTGGTGTTTCCCTGGGAGTTACACCAAAGTATATCTTAGAATTGGCAGAAAAACTCAATTCAACCAGAACGTGTTACTTTTGAACCAAAGCTCAGATTCGAAAAACAAACACATATTAGTAGTGTCCTGAGTCGGGAAAGCTAAAAAACCACTCCATTTTGTGATCTGGTGTTTCCCTGGGGAGTTACACCAAAGTATATCTTAGAATTGGCAGAAAAACTCAATTCAACCAGAACGTGTTACTTTTGAACCAAAGCTCAGATTCGAAAAACAAACACATATTAGTAGTGTCCTGAGTCGGGAAAGCTAAAAAACCACTCCATTTTGTGATCTGGTGTTTCCCTGGGGAGTTACACCAAAGTATATCTTAGAATTGGCAGAAAAACTCAATTCAACCAGAACGTGTTACTTTTGAACCAAAGCTCAGATTCGAAAAACAAACACATATTAGTAGTGTCCTGAGTCGGGAAAGCTAAAAACCACTCCATTTTGTGATCTGGTGTTTCCCTGGGGAGTTACACCAAAGTATATCTTAGAATTGGCAGAAAAACTCAATTCAACCAGAACGTGTTACTTTTGAACCAAAGCTCAGATTCGAAAAACAAACACATATTAGTAGTGTCCTGAGTCGGGAAAGCTAAAAAACCACTCCATTTTGTGATCTGGTGTTTCCCTGGGGAGTTACACCAAAGTATATCTTAGAATTGGCAGAAAAACTCAATTCAACCAGAACGTGTTACTTTTGAACCAAAGCTCAGATTCGAAAAACAAACACATATTAGTAGTGTCCTGAGTCGGGAAAGCTAAAAAACCACTCCATTTTGTGATCTGGTGTTTCCCTGGGGAGTTACACCAAAGTATATCTTAGAATTGGCAGAAAAACTCAATTCAACCAGAACGTGTTACTTTTGAACCAAAGCTCAGATTCGAAAAACAAACACATATTAGTAGTGTCCTGAGTCGGGAAAGCTAAAAAACCACTCCATTTTGTGATCTGGTGTTTCCCTGGGGAGTTACACCAAAGTATATCTTAGAATTGGCAGAAAAACTCAATTCAACCAGAACGTGTTACTTTTGAACCAAAGCTCAGATTCGAAAAACAAACACATATTAGTAGTGTCCTGAGTCGGGAAAGCTAAAAAACCACTCCATTTTGTGATCTGGTGTTTCCCTGGGGAGTTACACCAAAGTATATCTTAGAATTGGCAGAAAAACTCAATTCAACCAGAACGTGTTACTTTTGAACCAAAGCTCAGATTCGAAAAACAAACACATATTAGTAGTGTCCTGAGTCGGGAAAGCTAAAAAACCACTCCATTTTGTGATCTGGTGTTTCCCTGGGGAGTTACACCAAAGTATATCTTAGAATTGGCAGAAAAACTCAATTCAACCAGAACGTGTTACTTTTGAACCAAAGCTCAGATTCGAAAAACAAACACATATTAGTAGTGTCCTGAGTCGGGAAAGCTAAAAAACCACTCCATTTTGTGATCTGGTGTTTCCCTGGGGAGTTACACCAAAGTATATCTTAGAATTGGCAGAAAAACTCAATTCAACCAGAACGTGTTACTTTTGAACCAAAGCTCAGATTCGAAAAACAAACACATATTAGTAGTGTCCTGAGTCGGGAAAGCTAAAAAACCACTCCATTTTGTGATCTGGTGTTTCCCTGGGGAGTTACACCAAAGTATATCTTAGAATTGGCAGAAAAACTCAATTCAACCAGAACGTGTTACTTTTGAACCAAAGCTCAGATTCGAAAAACAAACACATATTAGTAGTGTCCTGAGTCGGGAAAGCTAAAAAACCACTCCATTTTGTGATCTGGTGTTTCCCTGGGGAGTTACACCAAAGTATATCTTAGAATTGGCAGAAAAACTCAATTCAACCAGAACGTGTTACTTTTGAACCAAAGCTCAGATTCGAAAAACAAACACATATTAGTAGTGTCCTGAGTCGGGAAAGCTAAAAAACCACTCCATTTTGTGATCTGGTGTTTCCCTGGGGAGTTACACCAAAGTATATCTTAGAATTGGCAGAAAAACTCAATTCAACCAGAACGTGTTACTTTTGAACCAAAGCTCAGATTCGAAAAACAAACACATATTAGTAGTGTCCTGAGTCGGGAAAGCTAAAAAACCACTCCATTTTGTGATCTGGTGTTTCCCTGGGGAGTTACACCAAAGTATATCTTAGAATTGGCAGAAAAACTCAATTCAACCAGAACGTGTTACTTTTGAACCAAAGCTCAGATTCGAAAAACAAACACATATTAGTAGTGTCCTGAGTCGGGAAAGCTAAAAAACCACTCCATTTTGTGATCTGGTGTTTCCCTGGGGAGTTACACCAAAGTATATCTTAGAATTGGCAGAAAAACTCAATTCAACCAGAACGTGTTACTTTTGAACCAAAGCTCAGATTCGAAAAACAAACACATATTAGTAGTGTCCTGAGTCGGGAAAGCTAAAAAACCACTCCATTTTGTGATCTGGTGTTTCCCTGGGGAGTTACACCAAAGTATATCTTAGAATTGGCAGAAAAACTCAATTCAACCAGAACGTGTTACTTTTGAACCAAAGCTCAGATTCGAAAAACAAACACATATTAGTAGTGTCCTGAGTCGGGAAAGCTAAAAAACCACTCCATTTTGTGATCTGGTGTTTCCCTGGGGAGTTACACCAAAGTATATCTTAGAATTGGCAGAAAAACTCAATTCAACCAGAACGTGTTACTTTTGAACCAAAGCTCAGATTCGAAAAACAAACACATATTAGTAGTGTCCTGAGTCGGGAAAGCTAAAAAACCACTCCATTTTGTGATCTGGTGTTTCCCTGGGGAGTTACACCAAAGTATATCTTAGAATTGGCAGAAAAACTCAATTCAACCAGAACGTGTTACTTTGAACCAAAGCTCAGATTCGAAAAACAAACACATATTAGTAGTGTCCTGAGTCGGGAAAGCTAAAAAACCACTCCATTTTGTGATCTGGTGTTTCCCTGGGGAGTTACACCAAAGTATATCTTAGAATTGGCAGAAAAACTCAATTCAACCAGAACGTGTTACTTTTGAACCAAAGCTCAGATTCGAAAAACAAACACATATTAGTAGTGTCCTGAGTCGGGAAAGCTAAAAAACCACTCCATTTTGTGATCTGGTGTTTCCCTGGGGAGTTACACCAAAGTATATCTTAGAATTGGCAGAAAAACTCAATTCAACCAGAACGTGTTACTTTTGAACCAAAGCTCAGATTCGAAAAACAAACACATATTAGTAGTGTCCTGAGTCGGGAAAGCTAAAAAACCACTCCATTTTGTGATCTGGTGTTTCCCTGGGGAGTTACACCAAAGTATATCTTAGAATTGGCAGAAAAACTCAATTCAACCAGAACGTGTTACTTTTGAACCAAAGCTCAGATTCGAAAAACAAACACATATTAGTAGTGTCCTGAGTCGGGAAAGCTAAAAAACCACTCCATTTTGTGATCTGGTGTTTCCCTGGGGAGTTACACCAAAGTATATCTTAGAATTGGCAGAAAAACTCAATTCAACCAGAACGTGTTACTTTTGAACCAAAGCTCAGATTCGAAAAACAAACACATATTAGTAGTGTCCTGAGTCGGGAAAGCTAAAAAACCACTCCATTTTGTGATCTGGTGTTTCCCTGGGGAGTTACACCAAAGTATATCTTAGAATTGGCAGAAAAACTCAATTCAACCAGAACGTGTTACTTTTGAACCAAAGCTCAGATTCGAAAAACAAACACATATTAGTAGTGTCCTGAGTCGGGAAAGCTAAAAAACCACTCCATTTTGTGATCTGGTGTTTCCCTGGGGAGTTACACCAAAGTATATCTTAGAATTGGCAGAAAAACTCAATTCAACCAGAACGTGTTACTTTTGAACCAAAGCTCAGATTCGAAAAACAAACACATATTAGTAGTGTCCTGAGTCGGGAAAGCTAAAAAACCACTCCATTTTGTGATCTGGTGTTTCCCTGGGGAGTTACACCAAAGTATATCTTAGAATTGGCAGAAAAACTCAATTCAACCAGAACGTGTTACTTTTGAACCAAAGCTCAGATTCGAAAAACAAACACATATTAGTAGTGTCCTGAGTCGGGAAAGCTAAAAAACCACTCCATTTTGTGATCTGGTGTTTCCCTGGGGAGTTACACCAAAGTATATCTTAGAATTGGCAGAAAAACTCAATTCAACCAGAACGTGTTACTTTTGAACCAAAGCTCAGATTCGAAAAACAAACACATATTAGTAGTGTCCTGAGTCGGGAAAGCTAAAAAACCACTCCATTTTGTGATCTGGTGTTTCCCTGGGGAGTTACACCAAAGTATATCTTAGAATTGGCAGAAAAACTCAATTCAACCAGAACGTGTTACTTTTGAACCAAAGCTCAGATTCGAAAAACAAACACATATTAGTAGTGTCCTGAGTCGGGAAAGCTAAAAAACCACTCCATTTTGTGATCTGGTGTTTCCCTGGGGAGTTACACCAAAGTATATCTTAGAATTGGCAGAAAAACTCAATTCAACCAGAACGTGTTACTTTTGAACCAAAGCTCAGATTCGAAAAACAAACACATATTAGTAGTGTCCTGAGTCGGGAAAGCTAAAAAACCACTCCATTTTGTGATCTGGTGTTTCCCTGGGGAGTTACACCAAAGTATATCTTAGAATTGGCAGAAAAACTCAATTCAACCAGAACGTGTTACTTTTGAACCAAAGCTCAGATTCGAAAAACAAACACATATTAGTAGTGTCCTGAGTCGGGAAAGCTAAAAAACCACTCCATTTTGTGATCTGGTGTTTCCCTGGGGAGTTACACCAAAGTATATCTTAGAATTGGCAGAAAAACTCAATTCAACCAGAACGTGTTACTTTTGAACCAAAGCTCAGATTCGAAAAACAAACACATATTAGTAGTGTCCTGAGTCGGGAAAGCTAAAAAACCACTCCATTTTGTGATCTGGTGTTTCCCTGGGGAGTTACACCAAAGTATATCTTAGAATTGGCAGAAAAACTCAATTCAACCAGAACGTGTTACTTTTGAACCAAAGCTCAGATTCGAAAAACAAACACATATTAGTAGTGTCCTGAGTCGGGAAAGCTAAAAAACCACTCCATTTTGTGATCTGGTGTTTCCCTGGGGAGTTACACCAAAGTATATCTTAGAATTGGCAGAAAAACTCAATTCAACCAGAACGTGTTACTTTTGAACCAAAGCTCAGATTCGAAAAACAAACACATATTAGTAGTGTCCTGAGTCGGGAAAGCTAAAAAACCACTCCATTTTGTGATCTGGTGTTTCCCTGGGGAGTTACACCAAAGTATATCTTAGAATTGGCAGAAAAACTCAATTCAACCAGAACGTGTTACTTTTGAACCAAAGCTCAGATTCGAAAAACAAACACATATTAGTAGTGTCCTGAGTCGGGAAAGCTAAAAAACCACTCCATTTTGTGATCTGGTGTTTCCCTGGGGAGTTACACCAAAGTATATCTTAGAATTGGCAGAAAAACTCAATTCAACCAGAACGTGTTACTTTTGAACCAAAGCTCAGATTCGAAAAACAAACACATATTAGTAGTGTCCTGAGTCGGGAAAGCTAAAAAACCACTCCATTTTGTGATCTGGTGTTTCCCTGGGGAGTTACACCAAAGTATATCTTAGAATTGGCAGAAAAACTCAATTCAACCAGAACGTGTTACTTTTGAACCAAAGCTCAGATTCGAAAAACAAACACATATTAGTAGTGTCCTGAGTCGGGAAAGCTAAAAAACCACTCCATTTTGTGATCTGGTGTTTCCCTGGGGAGTTACACCAAAGTATATCTTAGAATTGGCAGAAAAACTCAATTCAACCAGAACGTGTTACTTTTGAACCAAAGCTCAGATTCGAAAAACAAACACATATTAGTAGTGTCCTGAGTCGGGAAAGCTAAAAAACCACTCCATTTTGTGATCTGGTGTTTCCCTGGGGAGTTACACCAAAGTATATCTTAGAATTGGCAGAAAAACTCAATTCAACCAGAACGTGTTACTTTTGAACCAAAGCTCAGATTCGAAAAACAAACACATATTAGTAGTGTCCTGAGTCGGGAAAGCTAAAAAACCACTCCATTTTGTGATCTGGTGTTTCCCTGGGGAGTTACACCAAAGTATATCTTAGAATTGGCAGAAAAACTCAATTCAACCAGAACGTGTTACTTTTGAACCAAAGCTCAGATTCGAAAAACAAACACATATTAGTAGTGTCCTGAGTCGGGAAAGCTAAAAAACCACTCCATTTTGTGATCTGGTGTTTCCCTGGGGAGTTACACCAAAGTATATCTTAGAATTGGCAGAAAAACTCAATTCAACCAGAACGTGTTACTTTTGAACCAAAGCTCAGATTCGAAAAACAAACACATATTAGTAGTGTCCTGAGTCGGGAAAGCTAAAAAACCACTCCATTTTGTGATCTGGTGTTTCCCTGGGGAGTTACACCAAAGTATATCTTAGAATTGGCAGAAAAACTCAATTCAACCAGAACGTGTTACTTTTGAACCAAAGCTCAGATTCGAAAAACAAAACATATTAGTAGTGTCCTGAGTCGGGAAAGCTAAAAAACCACTCCATTTTGTGATCTGGTGTTTCCCTGGGGAGTTACACCAAAGTATATCTTAGAATTGGCAGAAAAACTCAATTCAACCAGAACGTGTTACTTTTGAACCAAAGCTCAGATTCGAAAAACAAACACATATTAGTAGTGTCCTGAGTCGGGAAAGCTAAAAAACCACTCCATTTTGTGATCTGGTGTTTCCCTGGGGAGTTACACCAAAGTATATCTTAGAATTGGCAGAAAAACTCAATTCAACCAGAACGTGTTACTTTTGAACCAAAGCTCAGATTCGAAAAACAAACACATATTAGTAGTGTCCTGAGTCGGGAAAGCTAAAAAACCACTCCATTTTGTGATCTGGTGTTTCCCTGGGGAGTTACACCAAAGTATATCTTAGAATTGGCAGAAAAACTCAATTCAACCAGAACGTGTTACTTTTGAACCAAAGCTCAGATTCGAAAAACAAACACATATTAGTAGTGTCCTGAGTCGGGAAAGCTAAAAAACCACTCCATTTTGTGATCTGGTGTTTCCCTGGGGAGTTACACCAAAGTATATCTTAGAATTGGCAGAAAAACTCAATTCAACCAGAACGTGTTACTTTTGAACCAAAGCTCAGATTCGAAAAACAAACACATATTAGTAGTGTCCTGAGTCGGGAAAGCTAAAAAACCACTCCATTTTGTGATCTGGTGTTTCCCTGGGGAGTTACACCAAAGTATATCTTAGAATTGGCAGAAAAACTCAATTCAACCAGAACGTGTTACTTTTGAACCAAAGCTCAGATTCGAAAAACAAACACATATTAGTAGTGTCCTGAGTCGGGAAAGCTAAAAAACCACTCCATTTTGTGATCTGGTGTTTCCCTGGGGAGTTACACCAAAGTATATCTTAGAATTGGCAGAAAAACTCAATTCAACCAGAACGTGTTACTTTTGAACCAAAGCTCAGATTCGAAAAACAAGACATATTAGTAGTGTTCTGAGTCGGGAAAGCTAAAAAACCACTCCATTTTGTGATCTGGTGTTTCCCTGGGGAGTTACACCAAAGTATATCTTAGAATTGGCAGAAAAACTCAATTCAACCAGAACGTGTTACTTTTGAACCAAAGCTCAGATTCGAAAAACAAACACATATTAGTAGTGTCCTGAGTCGGGAAAGCTAAAAAACCACTCCATTTTGTGATCTGGTGTTTCCCTGGGGAGTTACACCAAAGTATATCTTAGAATTGGCAGAAAAACTCAATTCAACCAGAACGTGTTACTTTTGAACCAAAGCTCAGATTCGAAAAACAAACACATATTAGTAGTGTCCTGAGTCGGGAAAGCTAAAAAACCACTCCATTTTGTGATCTGGTGTTTCCCTGGGGAGTTACACCAAAGTATATCTTAGAATTGGCAGAAAAACTCAATTCAACCAGAACGTGTTACTTTTGAACCAAAGCTCAGATTCGAAAAACAAACACATATTAGTAGTGTCCTGAGTCGGGAAAGCTAAAAAACCACTCCATTTTGTGATCTGGTGTTTCCCTGGGGAGTTACACCAAAGTATATCTTAGAATTGGCAGAAAAACTCAATTCAACCAGAACGTGTTACTTTTGAACCAAAGCTCAGATTCGAAAAACAAACACATATTAGTAGTGTCCTGAGTCGGGAAAGCTAAAAAACCACTCCATTTTGTGATCTGGTGTTTCCCTGGGGAGTTACACCAAAGTATATCTTAGAATTGGCAGAAAAACTCAATTCAACCAGAACGTGTTACTTTTGAACCAAAGCTCAGATTCGAAAAACAAACACATATTAGTAGTGTCCTGAGTCGGGAAAGCTAAAAAACCACTCCATTTTGTGATCTGGTGTTTCCCTGGGGAGTTACACCAAAGTATATCTTAGAATTGGCAGAAAAACTCAATTCAACCAGAACGTGTTACTTTTGAACCAAAGCTCAGATTCGAAAAACAAAGACATATTAGTAGTGTCCTGAGTCGGGAAAGCTAAAAAACCACTCCATTTTGTGATCTGGTGTTTCCCTGGGGAGTTACACCAAAGTATATCTTAGAATTGGCAGAAAAACTCAATTCAACCAGAACGTGTTACTTTTGAACCAAAGCTCAGATTCGAAAAACAAACACATATTAGTAGTGTCCTGAGTCGGGAAAGCTAAAAAACCACTCCATTTTGTGATCTGGTGTTTCCCTGGGGAGTTACACCAAAGTATATCTTAGAATTGGCAGAAAAACTCAATTCAACCAGAACGTGTTACTTTTGAACCAAAGCTCAGATTCGAAAAACAAACACATATTAGTAGTGTCCTGAGTCGGGAAAGCTAAAAAACCACTCCATTTTGTGATCTGGTGTTTCCCTGGGGAGTTACACCAAAGTATATCTTAGAATTGGCAGAAAACTCAATTCAACCAGAACGTGTTACTTTTGAACCAAAGCTCAGATTCGAAAAACAAACACATATTAGTAGTGTCCTGAGTCGGGAAAGCTAAAAAACCACTCCATTTTGTGATCTGGTGTTTCCCTGGGGAGTTACACCAAAGCATATCTTAGAATTGGCAGAAAAACTCAATTCAACCAGAACGTGTTACTTTTGAACCAAAGCTCAGATTCGAAAAACAAACACATATTAGTAGTGTCCTGAGTCGGGAAAGCTAAAAAACCACTCCATTTTGTGATCTGGTGTTTCCCTGGGGAGTTACACCAAAGTATATCTTAGAATTGGCAGAAAAACTCAATTCAACCAGAACGTGTTACTTTTGAACCAAAGCTCAGATTCGAAAAACAAACACATATTAGTAGTGTCCTGAGTCGGGAAAGCTAAAAAACCACTCCATTTTGTGATCTGGTGTTTCCCTGGGGAGTTACACCAAAGTATATCTTAGAATTGGCAGAAAAACTCAATTCAACCAGAACGTGTTACTTTTGAACCAAAGCTCAGATTCGAAAAACAAACACATATTAGTAGTGTCCTGAGTCGGGAAAGCTAAAAAACCACTCCATTTTGTGATCTGGTGTTTCCCTGGGGAGTTACACCAAAGTATATCTTAGAATTGGCAGAAAAACTCAATTCAACCAGAACGTGTTACTTTTGAACCAAAGCTCAGATTCGAAAAACAAACACATATTAGTAGTGTCCTGAGTCGGGAAAGCTAAAAAACCACTCCATTTTGTGATCTGGTGTTTCCCTGGGGAGTTACACCAAAGTATATCTTAGAATTGGCAGAAAAACTCAATTCAACCAGAACGTGTTACTTTTGAACCAAAGCTCAGATTCGAAAAACAAACACATATTAGTAGTGTCCTGAGTCGGGAAAGCTAAAAAACCACTCTATTTTGTGATCTGGTGTTTCCCTGGGGAGTTACACCAAAGTATATCTTAGAATTGGCAGAAAAACTCAATTCAACCAGAACGTGTTACTTTTGAACCAAAGCTCAGATTCGAAAAACAAACACATATTAGTAGTGTCCTGAGTCGGGAAAGCTAAAAAACCACTCCATTTTGTGATCTGGTGTTTCCCTGGGGAGTTACACCAAAGTATATCTTAGAATTGGCAGAAAAACTCAATTCAACCAGAACGTGTTACTTTTGAACCAAAGCTCAGATTCGAAAAACAAACACATATTAGTAGTGTCCTGAGTCGGGAAAGCTAAAAAACCACTCCATTTTGTGATCTGGTGTTTCCCTGGGGAGTTACACCAAAGTATATCTTAGAATTGGCAGAAAAACTCAATTCAACCAGAACGTGTTACTTTTGAACCAAAGCTCAGATTCGAAAAACAAACACATATTAGTAGTGTCCTGAGTCGGGAAAGCTAAAAAACCACTCCATTTTGTGATCTGGTGTTTCCCTGGGGAGTTACACCAAAGTATATCTTAGAATTGGCAGAAAACTCAATTCAACCAGAACGTGTTACTTTTGAACCAAAGCTCAGATTCGAAAAACAAACACATATTAGTAGTGTCCTGAGTCGGGAAAGCTAAAAAACCACTCCATTTTGTGATCTGGTGTTTCCCTGGGGAGTTACACCAAAGTATATCTTAGAATTGGCAGAAAAACTCAATTCAACCAGAACGTGTTACTTTTGAACCAAAGCTCAGCTTCGAAAAACAAACACATATTAGTAGTGTCCTGAGTCGGGAAAGCTAAAAAACCACTCCATTTTGTGATCTGGTGTTTCCCTGGGGAGTTACACCAAAGTATATCTTAGAATTGGCAGAAAAACTCAATTCAACCAGAACGTGTTACTTTTGAACCAAAGCTCAGATTCGAAAAACAAAGACATATTAGTAGTGTCCTGAGTCGGGAAAGCTAAAAAACCACTCCATTTTGTGATCTGGTGTTTCCCTGGGGAGTTACACCAAAGTATATCTTAGAATTGGCAGAAAAAATTCAACCAGAACGTGTTACTTTTGAACCAAAGCTCAGATTCGAAAAACAAACACATATTAGTAGTGTCCTGAGTCGGGAAAGCTAAAAAACCACTCCATTTTGTGATCTGGTGTTTCCCTGGGGAGTTACACCAAAGCATATCTTAGAATTGGCAGAAAAACTCAATTCAACCAGAACGTGTTACTTTTGAACCAAAGCTCAGCTTCGAAAAACAAACACATATTAGTAGTGTCCTGAGTCGGGAAAGCTAAAAAACCACTCCATTTTGTGATCTGGTGTTTCCCTGGGGAGTTACACCAAAGTATATCTTAGAATTGGCAGAAAAACTCAATTCAACCAGAACGTGTTACTTTTGAACCAAAGCTCAGATTCGAAAAACAAACACATATTAGTAGTGTCCTGAGTCGGGAAAGCTAAAAAACCACTCCATTTTGTGATCTGGTGTTTCCCTGGGGAGTTACACCAAAGTATATCTTAGAATTGGCAGAAAAACTCAATTCAACCAGAACGTGTTACTTTTGAACCAAAGCTCAGATTCGAAAAACAAACACATATTAGTAGTGTCCTGATTTGAGAAAGCTAAAAAACCACTCCATTTTGTGATCTGGTGTTTCCCTGGGGAGTTACACCAAAGTATATCTTAGAATTGGCAGAAAAACTCAATTCAACCAGAACGTGTTATTTTTGAACCAAAGCTCAGATTCGAAAAACAAACACATATTAGTATTGTCCTGAGTCGGGAAAGCTAAAAAACCACTCTATTTTGTGATCTGGTGTTTCCCTGGGGAGTTACACCAAAGTATATCTTAGAATTGGCAGAAAAACTCAATTCAACCAGAACGTGTTACTTTTGAACCAAAGCTCAGATTCGAAAAACAAAGACATATTAGTAGTGTCCTGAGTCGGGAAAGCTAAAAAACCACTCCATTTTGTGATCTGGTGTTTCCCTGGGGAGTTACACCAAAGTATATCTTAGAATTGGCAGAAAAACTCAATTCAAGCAGAACGTGTTACTTTTGAACCAAAGCTCAGATTCGAAAAACAAACACATATTAGTAGTGTCCTGAGTCGGGAAAGCTAAAAAACCACTCCATTTTGTGATCTGGTGTTTCCCTGGGGAGTTACACCAAAGTATATCTTAGAATTGGCAGAAAAACTCAATTCAACCAGAACGTGTTACTTTTGAACCAAAGCTCAGATTCGAAAAACAAAGACATATTAGTAGTGTCCTGAGTCGGGAAAGCTAAAAAACCACTCCATTTTGTGATCTGGTGTTTCCCTGGGGAGTTACACCAAAGTATATCTTAGAATTGGGAGAAAAAATTCAACCAGAACGTGTTACTTTTGAACCAAAGCTCAGATTCGAAAAACAAACACATATTAGTAGTGTCCTTATTCGAGAAAGCTAAAAAACCACTCCATTTTGTGATCTGGTGTTTCCCTGGGGAGTTACACCAAAGCATATCTTAGAATTGGCAGAAAAACTCAATTCAACCAGAACGTGTTACTTTTGAACCAAAGCTCAGATTCGAAAAACAAACACATATTAGTAGTGTCCTGAGTCGGGAAAGCTAAAAAACCACTCCATTTTGTGATCTGGTGTTTCCCTGGGGAGTTACACCAAAGTATATCTTAGAATTGGCAGAAAAACTCAATTCAACCAGAACGTGTTACTTTTGAACCAAAGCTCAGATTCGAAAAACAAAACATATTAGTAGTGTCCTGAGTCGGGAAAGCTAAAAAACCACTCCATTTTGTGATCTGGTGTTTCCCTGGGGAGTTACACCAAAGTATATCTTAGAATTGGCAGAAAAACTCAATTCAACCAGAACGTGTTACTTTTGAACCAAAGCTCAGATTCGAAAAACAAACACATATTAGTAGTGTCCTGAGTTGGGAAAGCTAAAAAACCACTCCATTTTGTGATCTGGTGTTTCCCTGGGGAGTTACACCAAAGTATATCTTAGAATTGGCAGAAAAACTCAATTCAACCAGAACGTGTTACTTTTGAACCAAAGCTCAGATTCGAAAAACAAACACATATTAGTAGTGTCCTGAGTCGGGAAAGCTAAAAAACCACTCCATTTTGTGATCTGGTGTTTCCCTGGGGAGTTACACCAAAGTATATCTTAGAATTGGCAGAAAAAGTCAATTCAACCAGAACATGTTACTTTTGAACCAAAGCTCAGTTTCGAAAAACAAACACATATTAGTAGTGTACTGATTGAGGAAAGCTAAAAAACCACTCCATTTTGTGATCTGGTGTTTCCCTGGGGAGTTACACCAAAGTATATCTTAGAATTGGCAGAAAAACTCAATTCAACCAGAACGTGTTACTTTTGAACCAAAGCTCAGATTCGAAAAACAAACACATATTAGTAGTGTCCTGAGTTGGGAAAGCTAAAAAACCACTCCATTTTGTGATCTGGTGTTTCCCTGGGGAGTTACACCAAAGTATATCTTAGAATTGGCAGAAAAACTCAATTCAACCAGAACGTGTTACTTTGGAACCAAAGCTCAGATTCGAAAAACAAACACATATTAGTAGTGTCCTGAGTCGGGAAAGCTAAAAAACCACTCCATTTTGTGATCTGGTGTTTCCCTGGGGAGTTACACCAAAGTATATCTTAGAATTGGGAGAAAAACTCACTTCAACCAGAACGTGTTACTTTGGAACCAAAGCTCAGATTCGAAAAACAAACACATATTAGTAGTGTCCTGATTTGAGAAAGCTAAAAAACCACTCCATTTTGTGATCTGGTGTTTCCCTGGGGAGTTACACCAAAGTATATCTTAGAATTGGCAGAAAAACTCAATTCAACCAGAACGTGTTATTTTTGAACCAAAGCTCAGATTCGAAAAACAAACACATATTAGTAGTGTTCTGAGTCGGGAAAGCTAAAAAACCACTCCATTTTGTGATCTGGTGTTTCCCTGGGGAGTTACACCAAAGTATATCTTAGAATTGGCAGAAAAAGTCAATTCAACCAGAACAGTGTTACTTTTGAACCAAAGCTCAGATTCGAAAAACAAACACATATTAGTAGTGTTCTGATTCGGAAAAGCTAAAAAACCACTCCATTTTGTGATCTGGTGTTTCCCTGGGGAGTTACACCAAAGTATATCTTAGAATTGGCAGAAAAACTCAATTCAACCAGAACATGTTACTTTTGAACCAAAGCTCAGATTCGAAAAACAAACACATATTAGTAGTGTCCTGAGTTGGGAAAGCTAAAAAACCACTCCATTTTGTGATCTGGTGTTTCCCTGGGGAGTTACACCAAAGTATATCTTAGAATTGGCAGAAAAACTCAATTCAAGCAGAACGTGTTACTTTGGAACCAAAGCTCAGATTCGAAAAACAAACACATATTAGTAGTGTCCTGAGTCGGGAAAGCTAAAAAACCACTCCATTTTGTGATCTGGTGTTTCCCTGGGGAGTTACACCAAAGTATATCTTAGAATTGGCAGAAAAACTCAATTCAACCAGAACGTGTTATTTTTGAACCAAAGCTCAGATTCGAAAAACAAACACATATTAGTATTGTCCTGAGTCGGGAAAGCTAAAAAACCACTCCATTTTGTGATCTGGTGTTTCCCTGTGGAGTTACACCAAAGTATATCTTAGAATTGGCAGAAAAAGTCAATTCAACCAGAACGTGTTACTTTTGAACCAAAGCTCAGTTTCGAAAAACAAACACATATTAGTAGTGTCCTGAGTCGGGAAAGCTAAAAAACCACTCCATTTTGTGATCTGGTGTTTCCCTGGGGAGTTACACCAAAGTATATCTTAGAATTGGCAGAAAAACTCAATTCAACCAGAACGTGTTACTTTTGAACCAAAGCTCAGATTCGAAAAACAAACACATATTAGTAGTGTCCTGAGTCGGGAAAGCTAAAAAACCACTCCATTTTGTGATCTGGTGTTTCCCTGGGGAGTTACACCAAAGTATATCTTAGAATTGGCAGAAAAACTCAATTCAACCAGAACGTGTTACTTTTGAACCAAAGCTCAGATTCGAAAAACAAAGACATATTAGTAGTGTCCTGAGTCGGGAAAGCTAAAAAACCACTCCATTTTGTGATCTGGTGTTTCCCTGGGGAGTTACACCAAAGTATATCTTAGAATTGGCAGAAAAACTCAATTCAACCAGAACGTGTTACTTTTGAACCAAAGCTCAGATTCGAAAAACAAACACATATTAGTAGTGTCCTGAGTCGGGAAAGCTAAAAAACCACTCCATTTTGTGATCTGGTGTTTCCCTGGGGAGTTACACCAAAGTATATCTTAGAATTGGCAGAAAAACTCAATTCAACCAGAACGTGTTACTTTTGAACCAAAGCTCAGATTCGAAAAACAAACACATATTAGTAGTGTCCTGAGTCGGAAATGCTAAAAAACCACTCCATTTTGTGATCTGGTGTTTCCCTGGGGAGTTACACCAAAGTATATCTTAGAATTGGCAGAAAAACTCAATTCAATCAGAACGTGTTATTTTTGAACGAAAGCTCAGATTCGAAAAACAAACACATATTAGTAGTGTCCTGAGTCGGGAAAGCTAAAAAACCACTCCATTTTGTGATCTGGTGTTTCCCTGGGGAGTTACACCAAAGTATATCTTAGAATTGGCAGAAAAACTCAATTCAACCAGAACGTGTTACTTTTGAACCAAAGCTCAGATTCGAAAAACAAACACATATTAGTAGTGTCCTGAGTCGGGAAAGCTAAAAAACCACTCCATTTTGTGATCTGGTGTTTCCCTGGGGAGTTACACCAAAGTATATCTTAGAATTGGCAGAAAAACTCAATTCAACCAGAACGTGTTACTTTTGAACCAAAGCTCAGATTCGAAAAACAAACACATATTAGTAGTGTCCTGAGTCGGGAAAGCTAAAAAACCACTCCATTTTGTGATCTGGTGTTTCCCTGGGGAGTTACACCAAAGTATATCTTAGAATTGGCAGAAAAACTCAATTCAACCAGAACGTGTTACTTTTGAACCAAATTTGGTCTAACTTTTCAGGGAAATCTCAGATCACCAAATGGTGTCTTTTTTTTAGGTATCCTGTCTCAAAACACCACTAATATGTTTTTTTGTTGTTCGAAACTGAGCTCTGGGTAAAAAGTAAATTTTTCTGGTTCTGTGTGAGTTCTTTTGCCAATTCTTAGAGAAACTTTAGTCTAACTCCTCAGGGAAATCTCAGATCACAAAATGGAGTGGTTTTTTGGCTTCCCTGTCTATAAACACCACTTATATCTGTTTCTTGTTCGAAACTGAGCTCTGGATAAAAAGTAATGTTTTCTGGTTCTGGTTGAGTTCTTTTGCCAATTCTAAGAGACGCTTTGGTCTAACTCCTTAGGGAAGGCTCAGATCACCAAATGGAGGGGTTCTTTTATGTTTCCTATCTCAGAACACCAGTAATATGTGTTTGTTGTTCGATACTAAGGTCTGGGACAAAAGTAACTTTTTCTCTGTGAATTGAGTTCTTTTGCTAATTTTACGACACACTTTGGTCTAACTCCTCAGGGAATGCTCAGATCACCAAATCCAGTGGTGTTTTAGGTTTCCCGTCTCAGAACACCACTAATATGTGTTTGTTGTTCGAAACAGAGCTCTGGGTCACAAGTAACGTTTTCTGGTTCTGGGTGAGTTCTTTTGCCAATTTTATGACACGCTTTGGTCTAACTCCTCAGGGAAAGCTGAGATCACAAAATGGAGTGGTTTTTTAGGTATCCTGTCTCAGAACACCACTAATATGCGTTTGTTGTTCGAAACTGAGCTCTCGGTAAAAAGTAACATTTTCTGGTTCTGGTTGAGTTCTTTTGCCAATTCTAAGAGACTCTTTGGTCTAACTCCTTAGGGAAGGCTCAGATCACCAAATGGAGGGGTTCTTTTATGTTTCCCATCTCAGAACACCAGTAATATGTGTTTGTTGTTCGAAACTAAGGTCTGGGACAAAAGTAACTTTTTCTGGGTGAATTGAGTTCTTTGCCAATTCTAAGACACACTTTGGTCTAACTCCTCAGGGAAAGTTCAGATCACCAAATGGAGTGGTTTTTTAGCTTCCCTGTCGAAAAACGCCACTAATATGTGTTTGTTGTTCGAAACTGAGCTCTGTGTCAAAAGTAACGTTTTCTGGTTGAATTGAGTTCTTTTGCCAATATTATGACACTCTTTGGTCTAACTCCTCAGGGAAAGCAAAGATCAGGAAATGGGCACGATTTTTAGGTTTCCCGTCTCAGAATACCCTTAATATGTGTTAACGGATAAGAGCTGATAACGGATAAGAGCCTGTCTTATAGCCCCTGTCTATATATTTAGTGTCACAACCCCTGGTATGCCCCAAATATGGGAGGAAGCTAACTGCTTCCATTATCTGTCAATCGGCTCGTCACAAGAGTCCATCAGGCAGCACAAATATAACATACATACATACATACATACACACACACACACACACACACACACACACACACACACACACACACATATATATATATATATATATATATATATATATATATATATATATATATATATATATAAATTCTACTTTTTCCCATATTTCATCTAACAAAAAAACCCAGAAATGTAAGTTATGTAAGTTGAATGGTGAGTATTAGATCCTAACATATTCAGTCCAGTAGCTGAGTTAGAACATAGAACACAGAATAACAATAGGGTTGGAAAGGACCTTGGAGGTTTCCTAGCTTTCAGCTGAAGGTAGATGGCTTTTCACTTGAGTCACAAATAAGAGTACATGACTGTTGGGAAAAAGAGATATAGCTCAGGGGTAGAAAGAAATGATTTTGGATGATATTGTTGTGGTCTGCTGTGGCCTGAAGAGCTGGCAGCAGAGTTGGACAGTGAGGAGGTTGAGGAGGAGAGTGGGCCTGTCCTGGAGTCTGGGGAAGGTTCAGATCAGGGGGCCAAGGCCATCTGGTTGTCATGGCTACCTTCGACATCAGCAAGGCAGAGCAACAGGGGATCCTGTTCCTTGTACACGCATGCACAGAGCTGCCAGAAGGCAAGAACAATTAAGAAAAAAGGGGGGACTCGGTAGTAAGGCTTGGAGATGATTGGTCCCTCCCATAAGACATAAAAGAGGAGCAAACAGAGGTGACCCTTTGCAGGAAGCAATTAGCTCATTCTGGTCGATTCAAACTCTGAGAAGCTCCATTTGACTGTGCTCGTTTGGATTTGAAAACTAATTGGCAATTAGGTGTCTGGCAGAGTTTCAAGGGAGATAAAGGTGGGTGCTTATCAACATTACCCTGAAACATTTTGGCAACTCTAGCAGACATCTGTTGGACTCTTCACAAACTGTTTGTGAGTCATTACAGGCTATGAATGATCTTAATTCACAGCCATTTGAAGATGGTTTTGGGGACTAAGAGTGTTATTTATGCTTTCTCGGTAAGCTTAGGGCAGAACAGATATTCTATGACAATAGTTCATACTCATTATTATCTGTGGTAGTATCTCTCTTAGACAGGTCATATATTCAAACCTATATTGGAAATACAATGAGGTCTGGGAGCATGTGAGATTGCATGACATAGCAGTGATAAAAGAGTAACTGCTAGTATTCTTAACTTTGTATTGCTCTAAATTAGATTACCAAACACCATCAAAGCCAGCAAGTATATAGAACAAGGTGGGTGAGGAGATGCCTCATGAGAAACCATCAGCCCCTACCTCCCATTTAAGATTCAGGAAGAAATCTCTAGCTGGCTCATCCTTAATTGTATTAGTCTCAGGGTAAAATGAAATTCCAGTACGTGATAATAACTTTTGATTCTGGGTGACAGAAATCCAAAGCAAAATTTAAGACAAGCTCTGGCAAAACTAATATGGCTTGACACCCATAATAAATTGTGCAAATTTAGGGAACCTTCATCATTCTTACTTTGTATTAAATGTCATTTTATGAGATGATGCATGCATGAACAGAGCAGGATAGTGTGAATTATTGTCCACTAACCGACAATGTTCCAGTATGTCTCTTGTCTTTCTGTTAGGTCTTGATCAATATTCCTTGAATTATTTCTTGTTTGCTCGATTAACAAAATAAGACAGAAATTCTTTATTCATAATTTGGCTGAATTCCCCTTAGACTTCCATTTTACTTACACTGGCTGACAGAGACATGATCAACAGGATGGTCTGTTCCTGCAGAAGTTGCTTTTGTTTTCTTGCTACCTCTCTCTACAGCAGGGGTGTCCAAACTTGGGAACTTTAAGACTTGTGGACTTCAACTCCCAGAACTCCCAGAATTCTGGGACTTGAAGTCCACAAGTCTTAAAGTTCCCAAGTTTGGACACCCCTGCTCTACAGCTTCCTGCCTCTATTTTCTTACAGAGTTCCACTTCCTTACCTGAAGAATCACAACTGAAGACCCTGCGGAACTCTTGGGCTATTGATTGAACGCAAATGAGATAACTGAGGTAAAACTTCAGAAAACCCTATTAGCTAGAGAAGAGTACTAGGGAAAGACATCACAAGAATTCTCTCGTGGTTCATTTTGTAATTTATTTTTTCTTATTTGCTGAATTCAGAATTCATTTCTCCTGCTACCATTTAATTCATTAGGAAAGGGAAAAAAGGGTGAAGGCTTTTAAAACAAATGAAAATCTCACCCCCTCCCAAACTTGCTTGAGACAGCAACACCTTACTGGAAAAATAACTATTTCTTTCTCACAAAAACCATTTGTTTCTGTATTTGCTTTTACTTTTATGTACTGCCTCAATTCATACAGATTCCAGATGGTTTCCAGAAAGAAAAGCTATACATTTCCCATAACCCCTCATAAGAAATAAATTGCGCAATCAATTAATTGCTACAACAATAACTGATGGTCAACTGGAACTGTCTATTTCTGGCCAAAGGACGGCTGAAATAAAATGATTTTCAGTGCCTTCTGGAATAAAGGAAGGGAACAGGACAGACATAGATATGTCCACAGATCCTCTTACTTCTTATGTTATTAGGATTCTTAGCAGAGGTGGTATTCTGCTGGTTCACACTGGTTTGGGTGAACTGGTAGTGGCAGCAGCTGGAGGCTCCACCCACCCACCCAGACATCATCACGGATGCTCTGTGCATGCATGTACTCCCGGTTCTGAACCGGTAGCGAAGGTAAGAGGATTTCATGTCTAATTCTTAGTATATATTTTCTAGAACATTAGATTGAGTGTTCACCATCCTTTGCTCCATCCAGGTTTTGATACGTCTGAATTTTCATGCACAGAAGCTTGCTGAACTTTAGCATTAAGCTGAACATTTTGAAAGAGGAACATTTCATGACAGGAATATAATTGGACAGAAATCTAATTTTTCTCCAATCTCTCTTAAGAAATTCAATACACACACACACACACACACACACACACACACACCTTACTTGACTAATAACCTCTAATCAACTCCAATGGATGGAAACTTTCTCTCAAGCTTTTAATGCTATCCTTTGAAGATGGCAAAGCAGAAGAACTGGATGTCTGAGGCAGGCAGTGCACAGAATATCTAAAAGATTAGCATTTCTGAGCAGTTGTGAAACTAGTAGCAGTTCATGGTATTCACACAGGAGATATTGCTGTGCTGTTTCATAATATATGAAGGTGCTGCAGTAATCAGCTTTGCCAGTCCTCAGTAACTTCCTTAAAAATGCAACAACTATTTCTGGATCATCATAAGGATTCATAATGATTGTTTTGCTGAAAAAAAAGTCTTGCAATTCTTAGTTGCAATGGAACAATAATAATAAATAAAACAATAAACAAACCCCACTGATGTCAAGAACATTGATATTAGTGCAGCTCCCAGGAGAAGTACCAGCATTTGTCTAAAGCTACTAATTTTCTATTCATTAGCTCAAAGATCAAATTCTACTGGAAAACTGAGTTCTGCTATGTGCCAAGGATGCTGGTCAATATCATTGTGTAACACTGCAGCATGAAGAGCTATTCTTATGTTCCTTTGGAAATACATAGATTTTTGGAAAGGACTGGGAGGCAAATGCACAAAATGCCCAGGAACAGTGGCAGCTGGTCCTAAATCAGAATAGACCCGCTGACTTTGCAGGTTGTAATCCAACATTATTTTGATGAAATACAGCTGGAGACAGAACAGCACAGTTAGATTACCAAAGGTGACTAGAAGCCATCTGGCACCAGATTGGAACTGTGTTTAGGTCTCAAGGGATGCTGGTTGTTACTCTCCACACATACAATGTAGCAAAAATGAAGTGACAATCTGCAGAAAAGCAATAAAATACCTATGAACAGATGTGAAATAAGGGGCACTCTAACCACTATTTACTTGCGAGAATCTAGCATCTTTCATGCATGCAGTTTCACATAGCCACCTAATACCCTGCTACACCTTTTTAATCATTTCTTTCTAAATTTACATTTACATTTTACATTTTATTTGGTTTGTATGCCACCCTATTCCCGAGAGACTCAGGGCGGCTAACAATAAAAAGGGGAGGGGATACAAAAATAAAATAAAAAACAGCAATTTAAAATTCAACAACAGTCGTAACCTCGAATGGCAGTTGGACCTACCTGAATTGCATGTTTCGGGGAGAAGTGTGGGAGGAGTAACCATGGGTATTAACCAAGCCTTCTTGCCTATTGGAGACTGAGGTAATCTTTTGGAAGCCACACCTCCTGCTCTCCTCTGGCTACCCAGATTAACCGATGGATTGTAACAGCGTCTGAAAGGAAGAATAAGAAGAAACCGCCAACACCAATCCTTCCTAACCGTTAGCTTGAGGCATCCTCTGTTCAGAGCTGGGGACAGCCACCAGCGGAAGGATAGTAGCACCTGGGATGACACCCGGATCCTGAAGGTCGCGTCGCTCGTCCCAGCTTTCTGATGGGGCAGTAGGAGCCACTGGAGCTTCCTGGCGTGTAGCCGGGCCCACGGCACGATCCCTATGCATGAGATGAACTTCCCCAGGAGCCTGGAAAGAAGAACTACAGGGACAGAGCGTGACTTGCGAACCTCGTGAATCATCTTAACGATGCTGACCTTGTGGTCCTAGGAGAGAAAGACCTCCCCAGCCACTGAGTCGATGATGGACCCTAGGTGAAGGAGCCTAGTGGAGGGCACGAGGTGACTCTTCTCCAGGTTAATGGAGAACCCCAGGGATCTGAGCGTGTCGGTGGTAGTACCCAGGTCCCTTGCAGCCGAGTCAGGAGACCTGGCCAAGACGAGGATGTCGTCTAGGTAGCAGAATAAACGGACTGGGAGAGAGCGTAGGTGACCTGCTGCTGCTGCAAGCACCTTGGTGAAAGTCCTGGGAGCTGAGGCCAACCCGAAGGGCAGGGCCCTGTATTGGAAATGGTTCCCCTTGTGGGAGAACCTCAGGAATTTATGGTGTTCCGGGGTGATCCTGATATGGAGGTATGCTTCTGTGAGGTCGATGGATGCCAGAAAATCGCCCGGCTGAATGCCCCCTAGGATAGATTTCAGTGAGGCCATATTAAATTTGCGGTATACCACCCTGGCATTGAGTAGTTTGAGGTCCAGGATGGCTCTCCAACCCCCTGAGCTTTTAGGGACTAGAAAGAGCTTCGAGTAGAAGCCTGAGACCTTCTCCCCCTCTGGGACCTCCTTGATGGCCCTGATGTCTAAAAGATGTTTAATGGCCTTGGCCTTAAGGGCCCTCTTGGTCGGGTCTGTGGAGGAGGTGAAGGTGCGGAACCTACTGGGGGGAAGGGAGCGGAACTCCAGGTGTAGCCCGAGCCTTACCGTCTGGAGTACCCACTCATCCGATGTGATACGATCCCTGGCATCCGCAAACATGGAGAGGTGACCGCCGATGGGGTGATCCGAGGTCGGATTACTTGAATCTGCAGAAGGGGCAACCGCCTCCTCCTCGAAAGGGCCACTTTCCCTGTTGTTGACCCCTGAACCTGTTCTGGAATTGTCTATCCCCCTGCCTGTGAAACCTGGGGTTTTGGTACCTCTGGTTTTGACTGTCTCCGTCAGGTGGTCTGTAGGAGGTCCTCCTAGGGTATGGCGCCTGGCGGAAGTCCGACCATTTGGTTGTTGACGGGAGGATCTTCCGCTTGTTTTTATCTTCTACGAGGAGGGGATCCAGCGCCGTCCCAAATAACTTTCCCCCGGTGTAGTCTGCGCCGGTTAGGTGCCACTTCATCTGGGATTCCGCCTGCCAGTGGCGTAGCCAGAGCAGGCGCCTAGAAGCAACTGAGGAAGACATAGCCCGCGAAGCATACTTTACCGCGTCCAGGGTGGCGTCTGCTGAGAATTGCGTTGCCGCCAGCATCTTGGAAATGTCCTGCAAGAGTCGAACCTCTGATGCTGGAGTCCTGTCCCTCAGTTGCTCCAACCACAGGACCGTGGACCTATTAAAGAAAGAAGCAGAGGCAGCCGCCTTGATGGCCCAGGTGATAGCCTGGAACGTTTTGCGCAGGACGATGTCTGCCTTCTTGTCCTCAGGTTTGAAGCAGTTGGCAGTGTCGCCTGCGACGACCATTGAAGAGGATGCCAGGGTGGCCACCGGATTGTCCACTTCAGGTACCTGTAGAGCCTGGGCGAAAGTCTGATTAAGATTGTAAAATTTTCTTTCATTTCCCCCCGGGGTGGGAAAGGATCCCGGCTTTACCCATTGCGACTTGAGCACCTCCATGAACATTTCTGGTGTGGGGATCTCCTCCTTAGCCACAGGGGGCCTGTGGAAGGGTCCCTTTTTCTTCTTACTCTTACCCTTGCCAGAAGACTCAGTTGCGGGCTTAGGGTCCGGGGGTGGATCTAGGTCCGCTGTGGCAGCTGCCTTGCGTAGCAAGGAATAGGGAGGGGGGAAAAAGGCCCGCCACGGTGGAATCCTCCTCTACCTGGGGATCTTCATCCTCAGAGAATCCCACCTCTTTCAATTCTCCCTCCTCTAGGTCGGATGTCTCATAGCCGTGGATGGGGAGGGAGACCTGGCTTCCCTTGCAGCCGAAGTGCTAGGGCGATCACTCTGCCCTCTAGGAGGCTCTTGAGGAGGCCTGCTCCTGGAGCTCTGGGGCTGCTGGGTTAGGCTGGAGGCCATAACCTGGGCCAGGGCCCTGGCTGGCATGTCCTGGAAGCTGCTGGTGAGATCAGGCAGTGCGGGCTGGAGCTCTGGTGGCTGGGTTCAGGGAATAGGGGGGCCAGGCAAGACCTAGCAGGACTGACTGCTCTGTGACCAAAGGGATCCGCTCTCGAGTCCACTGGTGGGGCTGGAGAAAGAGGGGGCAAAAGGGAGCTGTGCCTTCTACGGGAGCCCCCTGGTGAGGCTGGGGATGCTGCCCTGGTTTCAGCCCGGGCTGAGGCCCTGCAGGGAGAACGTGATCTGGAGGGGGAAGGGCTGATGGTCGCCCTGAACTCCCTGGTCGAGGCCCTGGTCATTCTGGCCTCCTTCCTGGGGTCTGCCTTCTTGGGAGCCCTGGCCTTGTCCCTCCTCACTGGGGATCTGCCTCTGGTGGCCGGGGAAACCGCCCTGGAGGGACCCTTCCTCCTTCTATAGCCGGCTATAGTGCGGATTTGCCTCCTCAGGGCCTGGATCCACTTCTCTGCTCTTCTGCCGCTGGATTGTGGCCTCAACTTCCGGCAGGCACAATCCTGGAATACCCCCCGGATCACCGGCGGGGTATAGCCCAAAGGGAAGCCTCTTCTGGCTTCCTGGTGCCTTGTGAGCGCTTTCGGCGTCCGTAGGGGAATGCTGATCACGCGCTCACCCACGTGCTCCTAAAATGGCGACTGACCAAGATGGCGATTGCTGGAGTCCTCCGGTTCCTCTCTCACTGCTGGAAGCCTCCGCAGTGATCCTCTGGGGTTCCTGGACTTCGCAGACCCTCCTGGGCCCTTCCGGACGCTGCGCGGTTATCTCTTTCGTCCCTGCAGTCTCTGGGACTTCCACCCCCTTAAAGCGACCGGCGGGTCGCACGAGGCATTTGCGCACATGCTGGCAAGCCAGAGCTTGAAAAGCAGCGCGGGGCACAACAGGAGGATGGTGTGTCGATCGGCTGATTCTTAGTAATAATCCTGATAGCAAAAAAAGCCTTGCTGAAAGGGAAAAAACTCCTAAGTTTTCGAAAAGAAGGGAGAGAAAAAGTAACACTCCATTCTGGCCGAAGACTGAGGTTAATCTGGGTAGCCAGAGGAGAGCAGGAGGTGTGGCTTCCAAAAGATTACCTCAGTCTGCAATAGGCAAGAAGGCTTGGTTTCTCTTCAGAAACTGGGGCTGGATAGTTCAACAGCCCCATGCCTGCCAGAACAGCCAGGTCTTAGTTGCTTTGCGGAAGGCCGGAAGGATAGTAAGGGTACAGATCTCAATGGGGAGATCATTCCAGAGGGCCGGAGCAGCCACAGAGAAGGCCCTCCCCCGAGGAGTCGCCAGCCGACATTGGCCGGCAGATGGAATTCGGAGGAGGCCTAGTCTGTGGGATCTGATAGGTCTTTGGGAGGTGACTAGCAGGAGGCGGTCTTTCAAGTACCCAGGTCTGATACCATGTAGGGCTTTAAAAGTAACGACTAGCACCTTGAAGTGTGTCCGGAGACCAATGAGCAGCCAGTGCAGCTCGCGGAGGATAGATGTAACGTGAGTGTACCGAGGTGCACCCACGATCACTCGCATGGCTGGACAAGCTGAAGTCTTCGAACACTCTTCAAGGGCAGCCCATGTAGAGCGCGTTACAGTAGTCCAGTCTTGAGGTGACGAGGGCATGAGTGACTATTCAAAGGGCCTCCCCGTCCAGGTAGGGCCGCAATTGGTGCACCAGGCGAACCTGGGCAAAGGTCCCCCTGGTCACAGCCGACAGATGATGTTCTAAAGTCAGCTGCGGATCCAGGAGGACTCCCAAATTGCAAGCCCTCTCTGAGGGGCGTATAATTTCACCCCCCAGGGTGAAAGATGGAATAGCTGGACCAGGGAGCATCAATAGCCACTCGGTCTTGTCGGGGTTGAGTGCAAGCTTGTTCATTCCCATCCAGACCCTGACAGCCTCCAGGCACTGGCACATCACTTCTACCACTTCACTGAGTTGGCACGGGGCGGACAGATACAACTGTGTATCATCCGCATATTGATGATATTTAATCCCGTGCCGGCGTATGATCTCACCCAGCGACTTCATGTAGATGTTAAATAGGAGGGGGGACAGGACCGAATCCTGCAGCACCCCATAATTGAGGGGCCTAGGGGTCGATCTCTGCCCTCCGACCAACACCGACTGCGACCTGTCCGAGAGGTAGGAGGAGAACCACTGAAGAACGGTGCCTCACACTCCCACCTCCCGCAACTGTCGCAGAAGGATACCATGGTCGATGGTATCAAAGGCTGCTGAGAGGTCAAGAAGCACAAGGATAGAGAAGTGACCCCTATCCCTGGCTCGCCAGAGATCATCGATCAGCGCGACCAAAGCAGTTTCTGTGCTGTAACCAGGCCTGGAACCGGACTGAAAGGGATCCAGATAATCGGTTTCATCCAAGGACCATTGGAGTTGAAAGGCCACCACTTTCTCAACAACCTTCTCAACAAAGGGGAGGTTGGAGACTGGATGATAGTTACTCAAAATGGCTGGATCCAGAGAAGGTTTCTTCAGGAGGGGTCTCACCATCGCATACTTTAGGAGGTGTGGGAAGGACCCCTCCCAGAGGGAGGTGTTAACTATCGTCTGGATCCAGCCACATGTCACCTCCCTGCTGGTCGAGACCAGCCAGGAGGGGCACGGGTCCAGTATAAAGAAGGAGGCACTCACCGCTCCCATGGCCTTGTCCACCTTGCCAAGGTGGCGCAGTGGTTAAATGCAGCACTGCAGGCTACTGCTAGATCAGCAGGTCAGCGGTTCAAATCTCACCGGCTCAGGGTTGACTCAGCCTTCCATCCTTCCGAGGTGGGTAAAATGAGGACCCAGATTGTTGGGGGCAATATGCTGACTCTCTGTAAACCGCTTAGAGAGACCTGAAAGGCCTATGAAGCGGTATATAAGTCTACTGCTATTGCTATTGCTATTGTCCACTTCCTCAGGAGCAACAAGTTGAAACTCGCTCCATAAAATTCGCTCAAGACCTTCCCCCGGTACCTTGGCTGGTACTGTGCAATTGGAGTCCAGATCTGTCCGAATCCGAGCGACTTTATCCGTTAGAAACTGAACAAATTCCTCAGCCCTACCTTGTAAAGGGTCATCCGCATCCCTCCCTTTCAAGAGGGAGTGGGCTATTCTAAACAAGGCGGCTGGGCGCGATTCAGCGGATGCAATAAGAGCGGCAAAATGCGCAGATTTCGCTGCCCGTATTACCACAAGATAGGTCCTGATAAAGGCTCTCATCAGTGCTCGGTCTGACTCGGAGTTACTAGCCCTTCAGTGGTGCTCTAGGCATCTCTTTTGGCGCTTCATCTCCCCGAGTTCCTCAGTAAACCAAGGAGTTCTCCTGGATCCACTACCTCGGAGAGGCCGTAAAGGCGCAATCCGGTTTAGAGCCCCCGCCGCCACTGTATTCCAAGCAGCAACTAAGGACTCTACCGGATAGTGGACAAGAGTGTCAGGTATTTCTCCAAGCACTGTCTGAAATCCCATAGGGTCCATCAGGCGCCTGGGGTGGAACCACCTAATTGGTTCCTCCTCCCTACAGTGGGGGATTGGTCTCCGAAAGTCAACCCTCAGTAGAAAGTGATCAGACCATGACAAGGGCAAGATCTTAATGCCCCTCAAATCTAGATCACATCTCCACTGCTCCGAGAGGAATACGAGGTCGAGTGTGTGCCCCGCTGAGTGAGTCGGACCCTGGATTACTTGGGTCAAGTCCATGACTGTCATGGAAGCCATGAACTCCTGCGCCCCATCAGAGTGTCCACCGAGCAAAGGCAGGTTGAAGTCCCCCAGCACCATAAGCCTGGGGAACTCTACCGCCAGCTCAGCTACTGACTTGAGGAGCGAGGGGAGGGCTGTTGGGAGGAAGGTACGTTAGCAACAGGTCCACTTGACCCTCAAGGTCCAACTTCACCAACAAGGACTCACACCTGACAAGCTCCGAAGCAGGGATCCTACGAGGAACTAATGACCCTCGGATGATGATAGACACTCCCCCACCCCTTCTCTGGGGTCACGGCTGATGAAGCACCTGAAACCCTTCTGGGCACATTTCAGTGAGGGGGACTCCGGGCCCAGCCAGGTTTTAGTAATACATGCCAGGTCTGCCCCCTCATCTAATATTAGGTCCCGGACGAGGGGAGCCTTGTGAACCACAGACCTGGCATTTAGCAACAACAGCCTGAGACCAGGGCCCTGACTACTCTCGCCATTTGGTCCTGGAGTGGAACTAACAGGGCCGGAAGGAGGGATCGCTGCAATGTAGTGGACCCTCCTTCCCCAGTAATGGCTAGCCCTGAAGTACTTCTGGCTTTTGCAATTTTGATCCATGCTTCCTATTTCAATCTAGTTGATGATTGGCAACCACTTCCTTCAATGTTACCTACATTTCTGTTCTTTTTCTTTCTTCTTATATCAATATTCATGAAATGTTTCCCATTTTAACTTATTAAGGTACTAGAAAACAACATAATGTTCTGAAAATTGTATTTCTTATGTGGGTTTGACTGTCCCAGATTATGAGCAATTTCTCCTGTTTTCTCCATTGGATTTTCCTGATCCACATCTAGATCAGTGATTTTCAGACAGGTTCATGAAATATTATAGAGGGTCACATGGTGGTCTGTTATAAAATCCTTACATTCATGATCCAGAACTTTCTCAGTTCTTTCTAGAGTTAGCTTGTCATCTCAGCTCCATCTCATCTATGGGAGTTGACACTCAGCTGGCAACTAATAGTCTCAATTCTTGCTCACCCACTACCACCACCATTATCTGGATGTTAGCTGGTTTACATGAATGGATTGATGGTACTGATAACATACAAGTGATAATGCTAGGAGCACGATGAGCATGAGCATTCAGAAAGGGTGACTATTGACTGTGAGTTCCCAGTTCCCAGCACTGTGCTAACTGGAATGATGATTTTTTTGCTCAAGCAACTCCAAATGAAGGGGAAATACAATGATGAATATTTTAAAAAATGAATCTTATTGGGCTGAAGATTTATTTAACTCATCCCCTTAGTACTCATAAATTTATACTGAATAACGTTTTTGACCAGCAAGATTGAAGAAAAAGTTTTCTTATGGCATGGGATACATGAAATAATTCAAGTAGTAAATAAATGCTTATTTTGGCTCTTTTTAAAAATAGAGACATAAATAAAGAAATAAAAAGCCTTTTAAAATTAAGGATAAATAAAGGCACCTTCAGATACAATCCAGAAGATTGTATGACTTACCAGAAACTTGTGAATTTACCTGCTTTAAAACATAAAATAATATGGTTCTGTGTGCATCCCCTACTTCATTTTCTGCACATTTATTTAATGGTCCACAATTGTGGAAACGTTTGAGAAACTTCATCCTGGAGAGTGAGTGTTCCAGGATAGTCTTTTCAGAACTGCTTGTGATAAACATGTAGAATAAATAAAGTGTTATCAGAAAAGTTTTATTTTGGATACAATTCTTAGACATGTGGCAGAGGTACTGTTATCATAAAACTGTTATTCCTGGAGATTTCTGAAGAGAGAGTATACTTTTTAAAAACCAACTGAAATCTGTAATCATCCTTGGTTACTTTTATATTATTATTAGAATGATATGTAAAGACTGATATTACTTTCAGCAATGGTTATTTGAATGTTTAACTGGGCAAGGTCTGGAAACTTTCTCTGCTGACATAATGCAGGAATGTACAATTTCTGATCTTGAGAGCCACATGATGGGGATATGGATGAGGATGGAGCTGCATATTATGCATGTATGAACCCACTTTTATTTCCTCCCTCTTTTTTCTGGTGCAAGAGTTAACATCAAACAGATAACTTGCATGCTGGAACACAAGAGTTAGGACACAGGAAAAGGTGGAGGTGGCAGGTACAATCCCCTAATCCAGACAACAATGGATAACTTGCACCAAAGATGCTAAGGGGTTTTGGGGGAGGATGCATGGGAGTGTGATATGAGTCAGGAAGAGTACATGGGGATGCACAGAGATATATAAAAAGATCTTCATGGATCTGGCAGTGCATGTGGGGTGCAGGAAGAGTAGTCAAGGATGCATGAGTAGCCTGTGTGACATGAGGGCAGAGGGACTGGGGAGGTTGCACAGATGGGGTAAACTTACCTGAGTAACTTGCAACCTTGTCAGCTTCCCCATTGCTAACATACCTTGTAAGCTTGTGGGAAGCTGGCGTGTACGATCACAATAAAATTTACTGTTCCTTCCGGTTTTTCCATTTGCGGAGTTGTGGGACACATCGGAAATGATGATCATGTGACTACACCAGAATTGATGGTGATGAAACAACAGGAGCGCAGCAGTGCTGAAGCAGTCACAACTTTCCTAAATTTAACTCCCACTGAAGTAATGGGTCCTGGAATTTTATAAATAAGCCTATTTAATGTAAATTGATCGGGGGAAGAATACCCTATTATGTACTGTTTTGCCCAATTGAAGATTACAAATAGACACAAGAGTTTTAGTAGTATATAGATACTGTATATATATATTGCCAGTGGAGTGGCATGGTGGCCTAGCACTTGGATGCTTGCCTCCCACTTGGAAGGTTGGGAATTCAATCCTGGGTAGCGGTAGATATTTCTCTTGTAAGGCTCAAAGAAAAAAAAATTGCTATGAACTCCGCATGGCATCAGGAAAGGCATCCAGCCAGAAAATGCTCAGCTCCATCCAGTCTTCCCAAATCTATTCCAAATTAAAGGAATACAAGGTCATTAAAAAGGGAGTTTATAGATATATATTGTCAACTTTGCCATTTCTCCATATTCTCCAGATTTTGTCAGTTATATCATTGGCAAGGTTTCTCTTTTCAAGGGTTGTGCCAATTTTTTTCTTGCTGCATATATTTGAGTAAATTGTGATCAATCACCTTCAACTTGTACCCAGCATAAGAATCAATTCCCACTGGAAAAAAAATGAATGTTGCTGTTTTTAATTTTAGCATAAAATCCACTTTTTATTTGAAAATTAGTTCCTAATGGTTCCACCAGTTTCCACCAACCTTTCAGTGTCACTGAGAGCATTTACAAATCCATTGTAAATTCTATGCAGAAAAGAACAAAGCAACGAAAAGAAAATGTTTCAAGAATTATAACAATAATTGAAACCCATTTTCATGCCTGGGATGTGAATGATCATGGATCTGAATGACTGCTTTTAATGTTGATTCATAATAAACAAAAATGCCTCCTGGCATTTTATACAATTTAGATTATTTCACTTGAAAGAAAGAAGTGGCTTGAGGAAAGAGCTGACAGTCTCAAAAGGTCCCTTAAAACAAAACAAAAAGTTCAACCAGTTCTTACCATTCATACTTTTTCACTAATTAGAAAACAAAAGGTTGCTCAAAGTTAAACCCGGGCAAGTTTAAAACAAATGAAATGAAATCCTTCTTTATTGACAAATGCTTGTACAAACATTGCTTGTACAAATAGGGTCAAATTATCCAATAGCCATGATGGAGAACCTATGGCACGTGTGCCAGAGGTGGCACACAGAGCCCTCTCTATGGGCACGAGCAACATCTCCAGCTGCTCTTCTGGTTTCCGGCGTTCGCATGCACGCGGGCCAGCTGGTCTTTGGCTGTGCAGGAGCACTGGAAACCCAAAGACCAGCTGGTGCAGGGGTTGGTTCCTGCCAGTTCTAACCTCTTCTATAGAAGAGTTTCCACAAATCTACACTGCTGTTTAGAACTAGTTCCAGTTCCAGCTCCCTCCCCCACCCATCTGTACATCATCAAGATGAAGAGCAAAAGGAGGAATTCTGAGAGTTGAAGTCCACAAGTCTTAAAGCTGTCAAGTTTGAACACCCCTAGGGTTTTTTTTCTAAAGGATTAGGGGTGCAAGGGTCTTGTAACTTGACAGCTTTAAGACTTGCACACTTCAATGTCAGTTCCTGAGCCAACATTTTGGTTGCTAAGCAAGCACGTTGTTAAGTGAGTTTCACCACATTTTACAAGTTGGCCACGCCCACCCAGTCACATGACTGCAAAGCCACTCCCACCCAGTTACATGGCTGGCAAGCCACTCCCACCCAGTCACATGGCCAGCAAGCCACTCCCACAAAGCAGGCCACATCTACAGAAGAGGTTCTAAAATTTTTTGAAACCCACCAGTGAGCTGGTGGCGTGCATGTGCGTGCCGCTCACCTCGTCTTCAGGTTTCTGGTGCTCCGGCAAGTGTGCACATGTGCGTGTTCCGGATTGGGCACTTGGTTCTGAAAAGGTTCACCATCATTGTCCCAGAGCATTCCTATTTTTTAAAAAATCTGGATAATTTTATGATATTATATAACAACTTTACCCAGCTAAGATTGAGTTATTGTTTATTGTGTCCCTTAGATATTATCTGTTCTGTTATTTCATATGTGACCTAAGACAATTTATCCTCACTCAATGCAGCCCAGGCAAACCAAAAGATTCCCATGGGGTAGATAATATTTATTTAAAAAACAATTATATAGACACCCATTTTATGACCAACTCTAGGCAGCTTCCAAACAAAAGTTAACACAGAATAAAAGCCATATTAAAACTATAAAACTAAACACAATAAAAATATCAATAACCACAAAAATCTGGTGCTGTCAAACCTGTATGTAGTTATCAATTCTTATACCAGGGTTGAAGAGAAAAACCCTGCCTCATAGCAAGTCATCAAAACAAAAAAAACATTATATGGGTCTTTTCTCTTAAAAATTACAGAAATACATGACAGGCAGATGATAGATAGATAGATAGATAGATAGATAGATAGATAGATAGATAGATAGATAGATAGATAGATAGACAGACAGACAGACAGACAGACAGACAGACAGACAGACAGACAGACAGACTGATAAGTCACATCATGGCAAAGAAATAGAGACATAGAAGCAGTAAAAGAAGATGGTTCTTTCAATTGATGTAACTTTTTTTGGCCTTCTTTATTGATTGGGCTTTTCTTTCTGCCCATCTAAAAATAAACTGAATGCATCATTATTATTATGCAAATTGTTCACTTACCATAGCCCAGAACATTTGCTGCCTCAATTTCAGAGTTAGAGAAATAAACAGCAATAAAAGGAATTGTAACAATCTATATATAAAGTTGGGTATTTTACTTAATGGTCACATTTGTTTGGTCCTGCAGTAACCTTGAAATCATTAGTTCATGAATTGCTGTCTCTCTTCTGATGTTTTTATTGCTGCTCCAGAAAACAAAATGTGGTTTCTATTTTGCAATTTTATCCTGTAAATTAAACTCTCAAACACTTCTTCATCTCTGCCAGTGCCTTCTATTTGCTGAGCCATTTTTGTCATCTTTCTTTCTATTTCATAAATATCAAGGCAGAATCAAATGAATTAAGCACTCTGTAAGAATTCAGAGGAAAAACTTTGCAATCTATCCTAATTTGACACACACACTGCTTTGTTAATGGTGAATAAGATCGATAGAAGAGATAGATAGATAGATAGATAGATGATATATAGATAGATAGATATATTAATATATAGATAGGCCTTCAAGTCATTTTCAAGTTCTAATGATGACATAAATATTATTTCTCCATAATAATTTAACCCTAAAATGTTATTTTAAGGGGGCACTTACCACCTCTGTAACTAAGTCTATTCATCTTGTAGATCGGGGGGGGGGGTCAAACTGGTGGACTGCGGGCCGGATGCACAGGCCACGCCCACCCCAGCTCCACAAATGGGAAAAACATTGCAAAATGTCACATGACAGCAATGTGATGCTGCAAGTTTGACACACATGTTGCAGATGGACGTCTTCTCTTCTTTCCTTCCTCCTAAAATAGGGAAAGGCATTACACTGTTTACAAAAGAATGATTACCTTCCAATTATCTGTTCAGATGTGTTAGTCCCCATAATTTGGCTACACTTTCCAATTTAAAAGTACAATCAAACTGAAAAGGGACAAATCTCATCAGGTCACATGTACAAACACAGTGATCTTCAGATTTCTGTCTTACTTTTTTTCCAAATATAAGTTTTCTGTCTTCTCAGACTGAAGTCATTAAACACACATACACAAATCCAGTGAAGAATAGGCAAAATGTAGTGGTGTAGTTAAGAGCTAGGATGTCTGAAAGTACACTGTTACCAACATGATAAAGCAGTCATGACATACATTAATGTTATTCTAAAAATTCAACCATTCAACTTTATATTCACCCCTAACTTTGCTAATATATGCATGCTTATATAAATTGTTCCCTCATAAGGGAATTTTGTATGTAGGCAGAGAACAAAGTTAATATACCAAAATCAAAGTAGTGAAGAGTATCTATACTTATCTGCATAATGTAGGAAGTGTGAAGTAGGTCAGGATACTTAAATTTCTCTGACATACTTCAACAGTCATGTGAAAGCACAATTTGCAGATTACATCTCAATATTTCAGAGGAATACAGTGACTTTGAAAAATCCAGCATTTCTAAAGCTGACTTTTGTCTAAACCTCTGAAGACAGTTACAATAATTAGTTAGACCCAGACTGACAGTTATTAGGATGAATTGTGGAAGACAGAAGATGAATGAAATATCCATGATTTCAGAAAAGCAAAACGTAGGTACTATTATTTTAATCTTAGCTGTGTTAATTTAAAAGAAAAACTGGAAACATCTTCCAATCATCCCAACTGGAGTCTATCCAATTCACATCACAAGTAATATGTGTTTCCAAAAGAATATTTGGATCGTTAAAAAAAAATGTAGCATTAGGAAAGATACTTGCTTGTATTGCAATGTTTCCTATGTTTGCAAAATAGGCCCTTTTAATTCCTTGTCTCAATCTTCATTGATTCTTGGTTGAAGTCTACAATTTTCATGTTTCCCCGCCCCCCTTCATCTGTACAATAAATAGCAATAGCAATAGCAATAGCAATAGCAATAGCAGTTAGACTTATATACCGCTTCATAGGGCTTTCAGCCCTCTCTAAGCGGTTTACAGAGTCAGCATATTGCCCCCAACAACAATCCGGGTCCTCATTTTACCCACCTCGGAAGGATGGAAGGCTGAGTCAACCCTGAGCCGGTGAGATTTCAACAGCCAAACTGCAGAACTGCAGTCAGCTGAAGTAGCCTGCAGTGCTGCATTTAACCACTGCGCCACCTCAGCTCTTAAAGCTGATTCACTCTGATAAGGTCTATTGCTTTCAGCCAAATTAGTTTTTCTATACTTTCTATAGTTTATAACTGTGATTATTCTTGCATCAGGCATGTGGAAAAAGCAAAGGTCTGTGGTCCTGCCTAACTCCTATACTTCATTTTTTTTAAAATTGGAGAAATCCACAACAAAAATCCATCTGTTTTCTTGATGTTTTCCCTTCTTCCTCTATCTCTTTTTTCTATTCCTCTGTCACCACTCTGAGTATTTCCTGGTTTAGTGTTCAGTGAATCAGATATAATTGTTGAGTACCACATAAAAATATTAGCTCAAACTGTCAAATGAAATACAAGAGTGAGACTGAGAAGCAGTCATATTGTGGCCTAACCTATATATGCTCATCATTGCCTTTTTTATTTTAAGTGCAAAGCTACAGAGAATAATTTAAAAAATGGCTGTCTTTAAATCTGTAGAGAAGTAATTTAATGTAAGAAAGTGAATTATAAAGGAGAGTTATTGGACTATTGTGGAGTCGGGATCTGTCAGTGGGACAAGATGAACTCCAGTATCACCATGTTCACAAGATGCCATCACTGGGTATACAGTATATGATCATAACAGTTCCTCAATCCCTCTTGTTTTAGACATTCTATTTGAGAAGACAGGCTTGTCCAGAGCTTTGTCTAAAACAAGAAGAGGATACGACACATGTATATGCTGGTGGTAGCATCATGAAAATGTGCATCTCTTAAAGGACATCACCCTAACTAGAACAACCCATAACTGTTGAAATTTGGCTGTTGTTGCATGGTTGCTGAAGAAACTCAGATGCTATGTTCCAGTGATGGGTTGCTCTTACCGTCATTACCAGTACGCTGCTCACGGGGCTACGCGTTCTGCCCATAAATATGTGCTGCGCACTCATGCACAATCCACTGCCCCTAAGACGCCAAGATGCTTGTTGGGGCTTGCCCAGATGCCACATGCTGTGTGCGCAAGTGCAATTTGCTGGTTGCTTTAAAAACAGGTATAGAATGCGGGCGGGTGGGCCAAACAAGCCACCATACCAGTACGTTATCAGCTGCTCCCAGCTACTACCAGTATGGCCATACAATACCGTACCCACAGGAACTCACCACTGCTATATTGCCTCCCTAAGTTTCTAAGTAAAGGGCAAAACATTGAAGATCACAGACTTGGTATTGTCAGGTGAGAAATATTTCACTGCTGAGCAGGGTTAGGGTTCTATATATTGTAGAAAAAAAGAACCAGATGTAGTATTTTTAAGGTCAACCTGCAATATCACTTATGAGATATTCAGAGACGTCAGATTATGCCTTCCAATGGTAACCTTTTCAGCAATGAATCTATTTGCTTTTCTGCCATTAAAATGCACCCTTTTTGTTTGTGATCTTGACAGCTTGTAAGATTAAATTTTCCACATATTGATTAGGATGCACTACCTCTGTCAGGTTTTGATCACTAGAAACACAATTTCCTTGTGTTCAGATAAAGCATGTGTTGTTGTAGAACCAACAACAAGTGATGTGTTTTTCAAAAAATTCCTTTCTTCTGACTGAGAGGTGGTTTCTTGCCTAACCCAAAGAAGTCATGGCGCAGAGTTTACCTCTCAAAACTCTCACTATAGTATTCTAGTCTGAGATTTCTTTTTCAAACAAATCAAGGTGGTAACATGCAAGGGAGTATTATAAGACTTGTTATCATTAGGGAAGAAATGATTGCAAGTATGAATGCAGATTACATGGTTAAAAAGGAGTAGGAAAAAAGAAATTGTGGAATTGTTGATATGATCTCAGCTTGGTTGTTTGTTCGCAGATGCTTCATTGCCCAACTAGATACCACTTGATGATATTATTTACTGGGATAATGAAATGTCTGTAGCAAACAACCAAGCTCAGAAAGTACCAAGGACTTTACAGTTCAACCTTGAGCTACATATATTCTCTCCTATTTAAAATAATGCTAAACATCTCTTTTACATCCAAGTATGATTTTTGTGAATTCTAATATGAATTTTCTTTATCCTTATTTTCGAGACTAATGAGCTAGTCTGATTCAGTGGAACACAAATATGTCATGATGCCTGATTTCCAGAATGATATTCCCTCCATATAGTTCCCATCCTGTCAGGCACAAAAGATCAGGTCCACAGGTGAAAGTCCAATTAAACTGATTTATTGCTATTCATGCCTGTGCACAAGAATATTCTCACCTAATGGTTAGCACTTGCTTTGAGTTAGGTAAAGATCAATGGAATTCAAGGGAGATTGGATTTAGTTCGCTTGTGACTACGTAGGGATTCTAGACTGATCCCCCTTTTAACTCCACCACCTGGGTTCTGACAGTCCTATTCCTACGCATCTTAGATGTTCCAAAATCTTTAAAAATGTTGCTGTTTTCCCAGGATTTTGGATAAGGTGTTCGGGGTGTGTGTGTCTGTGAGGGTTGTTTTTTTTTGTACATGAAATATGGTTGTCTAGATTCAGATTCTGTGTAGTTTTTCTACTTTTAAATTGTAAGTCGCACAGAGTCATTCTGGAGTCAGGTGGCCTTCAAATCTAATTTAAAATTATAACAATAACTAATAAATATTTCAGAACATTAATCTTTCAGATTTTGCACTTTTTAAACAAGGCATATTTTCAGTAGTTAAAATAATTGTACAAATCATAGGTGGTGATACCTTTATTGGGGCTGAGCAAAATAAAGGGAGTATAGTCTTTGGGATTCTATCAAACTATAGCAATAGCAATAGCAGTTAGACTTATATACTGCTTCATAGAGCTTTCAGCCCTCTCTAAGCGGTTTACAGAGTCAGCATATTGCCCCCACAGTCTGGGTCCTCATTTTACCCACCTCGGAAGGATGGAAGGCTGAGTCAACCCTGAGCCGGTGAGATTTGAACAGCCGAACTGCAGAACTGCAGTCAGCTGAAGTAGCCTGCAGTGCTGCATTTAACCACTGCGCCACCTCGGCTCTATATGCTTTAATCAGCATGGTATAAAAGGAAGGAAGGGATGATAGGGACCTATTGTAAAATTCAACATTTAGTTTAGAGATGATAAGTTATGAGTTGTTGGAGTGGAAGTTTGAGGACTGATTGCTATGTCAATGTTACTTGCTGGTAACAATGGTAATTTTCAGAGACACAGAAAGTAGTTGCTTCCTTCATTTGTAAAGATGCAAACACTCAATCTATGAGTATTTCTAGTATAGTTCTAACAGTGGGAGAAGGAGATTCCACCAGAGATCTCATAACATTATAACAGACTTCCAAAAGAAGCTTCTTGGATGAGAAGTGAAATGTCTTCAAAGAAAAATCAGAAGGCCCAGTTGCCTCTTGAAAAAGTACCCTTTGGACAACCATGATCTGGATGACTGTGAATCTCCATAGACGTTTTGTGATACACTATAGCAGATACATTCCTTTGAGCATTAGTGAATTATCCTTAGGTCAGTGGCATTCTATCCATTAATTATAAGTATACTTTTCAGCTGGGCCAGTTATCAGCCACTTTACATTCAGAAGGCTGTCTATCTTCTCATTGGAGGAAATGGCCAGTTTGTTTCTCCACCAAGCTCCTGAAGAGGCATGTCAGTGTTATGATAACTGTAAAATGTTCCTAATACAGAATAACATGTGCTATTCCAGGGTCTTGGAAAGCAATGGGCTATGCTACCACCACAACAGACACATAAACAAAAAGTACTTAATTTCCTTTTTCAGCTTTAAAGACTGGGAAAAATGTATCTGTGAGGGTGAAACAGAGGGGCGGGGGTGAGATACCTTATTGCTGGCTTGGAAGAGAGCACTAATTGGCCAATCATTCTCGGTATTTAACTTTTGGTCAGGAAGAGTGAGCATTTGCCATTAGTTTTCTATGAATTCTATGGGCTTGCAAATAAAAGAACACAGTATTCTGCATTATATATTTATGTGACAGAAAGTTTTAGACTGTACATGAGGCTTGCTGGAACATGTGATAAAGTGAAAACAATTGCTCAGCTTACCTTCCAGAATTGTGGCCACTCCTTTGTTGGACATTTTCAAGAAAAGATTGGACAACCATTTGTCTAGAATGCAATGAAGTCTGTGCCTTGGGTTGGACTAGAAGACCTCCAAGGTTCCTTCCAAACTTATGATTCTATATATGCACCTGCAACAACTCAAAACTTGTAAACAGTCCAGACTAATTCCAGTTGCATTTTTGATTGGAATTAGAAGAACGGCAGATCTGGAAATGCCCCATTTCTTGCTATGGCTGATGAACCCAATGACCTCTCTCTTTCAGGATGAGCTATAGAAAGGAACACACAATCTTCTGCACTTTTGCTCTCAAAATCTCTTATTAGGAACCACCTGCTCAAATTTGGAAAGCTAACACTTCATAAAATAGGGTTCAGGGTCTGTCAAGTACACTGTAGATGTCTTGCTGCATTCTAGCCCAGTATGTTATGGTCTCAATGGCCAATTAGATCCTCATAAAATCCCACAAGTAGATACAAGCAGAATAGTGTTATCCTCTTCAGTGATCAATATGATACTGCAGAAAGTGGATAGGTATCATCCACTTTCTACCTGTTAGCTGTTTGATGAATGTTGTGGCTGAAGAGGAAGAAAGGAATGGCACTTCATAAGCTTTTGACCATTTTTAGCCATAGTAGCTCTTGAGCAGCTGAGAAGGCATAGTTATTACAAAGCTCTTTTAACTCTGAAGTATAAACTCAGCCTAGTCCTGCTAATATGTCCCTTGTTCATATTTCTGAAAATGTGCCTCCAAGAAAAACAAGCATAAGCACATTTTCACTCATTACGTTTCACAATTAGAGTGAAGTACATTGCAGGTTGTGTCACAAAGGATTTCACACAATTACCAAATATGCATAAAAGCATGTTTTAGTTAAACCCATTAAGATCTAGCCACTGTTTTGATGTGCAATATCCTCTTTGCCCCTTCCTTTCCATGTATTCCCCCATTCAACATAAACATTCATTTCTGTGTACCATTCAGAAGTACACAATGTTTCTTAGGGTTTTTTTTGTGTGTGAGACTATTCAAAGAATGTGCAGATTTAAAAATTAGGTAGGGCAAAAGACAAATCTCAGATTCAAATATCAGACAATTTTAGCAAGTCAGGGCTCTTTTGCAAAAAAACATCTGCATGGGATATTTGTAAATGCATATATGGTTCATAGGTATACATTGAAAATGAGTAATCTATGAAGAACCCCACATTCTGTTGGTGAATAGATACCTTTCCTGTTGCTTGATGACTTTCTTTCAGTACTAGCTCCCTGCTCCATCTTTTGCTGGATTTTTAATATTTTGAAGCAAAGATGCATTCCTAATAAGATGTATAAAGCAGTAGCAATAGGACTATAGCAATAGGACTATAGCAATAGTTTCATTCTAGTTCTAGGCCAGTGGTGTTGCATCCATCAATAAGGAAAAGATGTTCCAAGGGACTTCAGAAGTGTCAATGTGTTACTTGTGTTTGCTCTATATTCTGATTGGAGGGGATTCTTGACTCATTTTGCCTGCAACTCTTAAGAAATTGCTAGCACCAGAAGCTTGTAAGACACCATGGCAAGTCTTAGCACACATTATTATTTTATTTTTATGAAGATTATGAAAGGACATGAATTTAAACATAAACCTAAGAGGATAGGAAACAACAGACAGTTATTGACTGGCAAGTGAATATTGACTGACAAATAGTTCTTGATGCTTAGGTATTGGCCTGGAAGAGTGCACACTGATTGACTAGCAGTTCTCTGTATTCTCTAAATTCACAAAGACATAAATATGCCTACACACACTTTATCCTGGGATCTGAATAGATTTGAAAATAGGCAAAGGTGATCAGTCAATGCTATGAGATATGGGAATGTCCTTGGGAGGCAGGAGGAAGCTCTGCAGCCTAGGTAACAGTATGATTATAGTCTGCTCAGTCCACAGCTGGGGAAAAAGCATGGGAAACATTTCAAAAGGGACCCTCCCTAGTTTTCCAGAGATTATAAGGAGTCAAAGGGGAGAAATACTTTCCATCTTGCATGGGTCTATTAATGAAACCTTCCAATAAAGCGCTAATGGTCTGGGAAGTGCTAAAGATGCTGATCTGATGGTGTTGATGGTTCTGAACTATCTGGAAGGGCTAAAAGTAAAATGATTGCTCTCCACAATACTAAAAGCACAGAGAGCCAAACTATTGGCCTTTCTAATACAGTTCTAACAGCAGGGCAAAAACAGCCCACCAAGGATCAGATAATGCAATAACAGATACATTGGTGTTAATTAGTGAATTACCCTTAGGTCAGTGGCAGAAGAGTTGAGGCTAGACAATCATCTGAGAAAGCTTCTTGTCTCCTGACAGTAAGTTCTGAAATGCTAGAAATTCATCTCAGCATGAGAGTGTTTGGTCTACTAGTTAAGGCCAGGCTAGAAAGAAAGAGACTCTGAGTTCAAGTTCTGACTTAGCCATGAAAGCCAACTGATTGACCTTGGATCAGTGATTCTCTCAGCTCAATCATAGAGTTGTTTTGTGAGGAAAATAGGAGGAAGAATGTTTGTTCCATATATTCACCACCTTGAGTTATTTGTAAAAATAATAAAGGTGGGATGCAAATGAAATAAATAAATATATGTTGATCTCAACTAAGAAAGATTCAGTCCAATCAGATGAATCTAGTGAATTATCCTTATCTATTTTCATACTCCTTAGATTTGTTGAAAATAAACCTTGTAAAACTTTCTACATATCTTTTGAATTCCAGGATTATAACCCACACATACCGTGTTTTCCTGAAAATAAGACAGGGTCTTATTTTCTTTTGACCCCTGAAATAAGCACTTGGCCTTATTTGCGGGGAGGTCTTATTATTTTTGAGGCACAGGAGGCAGCGAGCTTGGTCACCTTATGGCTGCTGCTGTATTGCAATATTTTTGGGGAGGGCTTATTTTCAGGGGAGGGCTTATTTTGGGGGAAACAGGTTAGCTGAATAGAATTAGGTTTGTTGTTATTTTTGTAATATATTCACCTTGTAGGTTTCTCACAAAGCCATAGGTTTTGCTCCACAATTTGTAATCATTTGGAGGAGCAACATAATGAGGATAAATATATCTACATAATCTTTTCTAAGATATGCAGATACTTCATGAGTCGTTGTATGAATTAAATGTTTCCTCAAATGCAACCTCAATGTGCTTTTATATCCCTTGAGTTATTTTATAATTAAAGTAATGATGCGTTGCTTATCTCTGTGCAACTAGAAATTGTTAGAATATATGTCATCCATATCCACAATGTTTTCCATTTTCTTGGAACAAAGAAAGATTATAGCAGCAAAGACAAAGATGATAGAAACTGCACATTGCCTGAACCAGCATACCCTGGTCCTACAATAGCCAGAATGTCAATGATTTTGAAGAAACTAATTCAGAGTCTTAAGGAAGTATAGTTTTGACACAAAACCACAATTTCTTCTAACATATTTGATATTGACCCTGATAATTGTGATATTTTACAGAAGGGGATGGAAAGTAGTAAAATCAATGGTATCAATAACATAGTGGCATTCAATTTGGAGGGTACAAGCTCACTCCCTGAAATTCACAGGTAAAGGTGGGAAAGAATTTGCCTTAAAGCCTGAAGAGCTTCTGTCACTCAGTTGTGGCTATATTAATTTAAATAGATTGGTAGTTTCTCTAGGATGTTGATAGCATCTTTCAATATCCCTAATTCTTTTTTCTGAAGGACATGTAGCTAAGGTTGCATAGTAGTAAACTCCTCCAAGGTGAGTTTGACTCTGGTGACTTCATCAAGATATCCTTGTAGTTTTCTTGGTAACAATATAGAAGCAGATTACTATTATTTCTTCTTAGGTCATCTTTTGACTTTGCACTCTACTGCCCTGATATTTTCAGTTGATTTCCTATTTACTAACTAATGGAACTTAACTTGGCTTCGTTTCTGAGCCAAGACAAAACCAAGCAGGTGTTTTCACATGTGCAATAAATAATTTACATCATCCAAGTGACTGTTTGCTTGTTCTGTACTTCACAGTGACTATAAACCACAGATATCCCATGTATTAAAGGAACAAGCTAGGAAGTACAGTTTGCTGATAACAGTGGAAGTTGTTGGTCAAATAATGTGAAAAGACAGCATTTCAACATATTCTCCAAGCAGTCATTTCAAGGGCCTATCACAGGTAGAACCACTAACTAAAAGGATAATCCTGAAAGGTAAACATTGTGTTAGCACTGAGGTATATGGAGCTGTCTTAAGTGAGGTGATTTTTCAGTTCGGTCCTGTTATTTAATTGCTAAATAAACTTTTATTATTCAGGTGCAAATATAATTCTCCATTCGTACACAATGCTAAGCCAAAATGTGATGTGTTTTCCTTTCTTTTATAGTGCTGTTTAAAGGTAGCCATGGTACCTCTCAGTGTAATATGGAAAAATGCATTACAGCAAGGACATCCAGGATGTGTAGCTTCATGGGGTCCATGTTTTGTCATTAAGTTGGCAGACACCAAGATGCAGAGTAGCAGAAGGTTCTAAGGTAACAGTTAAGCTATTAGCAGGTGCTTAGAGCAGCTGGAGTAGGACAGCTACCTGACACAACATTAGATGATAATTAAGTAGCTTATTGTTAATTGCATTACATGGTCTCTCAAAACAGCACATGGAAAATATCTGTTTGGATCTGTCAGTTCTCATGTGAGAACTGGGAAAAAAATGCAGATATGCTACCTGCCCGAGAAGTTCTTTTCACAAACGATCAGTGGGTAAGTATATACAGTATATGTGTTTGAGTGTGTGTATTTTACAACAACACACCTAGACAAAATGTTACAGGAATGATTTCCTTAACATTCCTCCACAGGCATATCCTAAATGGAATTGTGTCTGCTGTGTCCTCACATGGGAATTACATGACCTACAATCACAGTTGGGACCGAAACATCTGTCACTAAGCAATGCAGTTGTTAAGTGAGTTGCATCTGATTTTATGACCTTTGTGCCATGGTCATTAAGCAAATCACATGGTTATTAAACAAATCCAGCTTGCCCCATGTACTTTGCTTGTCAGGAGCTCTTTGGGAAGGTCCTAAATAGCAATGATGAGATGCTGCAACCAGAATCAATAAATGCCAGTTGCCAACTGTTGTGACCTGGCCAGCAGATGGCGCTGTGCAAGGCGCCTCTGATTGGCCAGGACGCATCTGCCTCTTGGCGGGAGAAACCCTGCACTCCCATTGGTTCCCCGTCTGACAGCTCGCTGTATAAATAGCTGTCAGTCGGGGTTTTTTCGTTGCCTGTTACTTGAACAAGTTGCTGTTAATAAACCGTTCCATTGATCTCAGACCGGTCTCCTCAGTCGTTACTTTAGGCTACAAAACTGGCGACGATGGCTGGAGAACCGGATCCTTACAGCGTGCCTCCCATGGCTGCTGCTACTGTTTTTGCACCTTTTTGGCCAGGGTCTGAGGCATGGGATGCGTTCATGGAACGCTTTGAATGTTTTCTTCTTGCCCGTGGCCTCACAGACATTTCCCTTGACAGGAAATGCGGCATTTTCCTGCACTATGGTGGGGCTGAGATGCTCGCTACCGCTCAAGCTCTTTCCTCACCCTCCCCAGTTAACTCGGTGCCTTGGGACCTGCTCCTTTCTTGGCTGAAGCTCCATTACGAGCCCGCTCCCTCCAAATATGTGCGGCGCCAGTTCTTCCGCCGCTGTGTCCAGAAGGAAGGGCAGTCTATCAGCCAATATGTGACTACACTTCGGGCTACGGCCATCAACTGTGAGTTTCCTGATCTTTAAGATGCTCTTTTGGAGCAATTTATCTATAGCCTCAGGGACATCCATCTGCATAGGCGCATCCTCTTACGTTCTCAACTATCTCTCAAGATTGTGGTGGATGACGCCTGTGCCTATGAGATGGCTGATCGGTCCACACCTGACCTCTGCCATTTCCCGCCTTCTACTTCGCCTTAGGTGCAGGCTAACCCTGTCTACCGCCCACAAGTCTCTGATGTTTTCCAGGCTGAACTTGACCTGGCCATTGACCGCCTGCGCTCTCTGGCACCTACGGGCGGCCATCCCTGCCTCAGCTGCGGTGGCCGGCCTGCCCAATCTACCTGCTGATTCCGCTCTGCTGTCTGCCACAAGTGTGGCAAGAAGGGACATTTGGCTTCTGTCTGCAAGTCCACCCTGCCGGACCAATGCCTTGCCAGCCAGCCTGCTGCCTCCTTTCGCTCTCAGACCCCTCCTGCTGGCCGCCGCCAAAACTGCCTTTCTGTAGGGGATGCGCTGATGCTTATCCCGAGTGGCTGGTTGACTCTGCCTCTTTCTCCTCCCTGGGGGCTTGGGGTAAACTCCATCTCTGCCTCCTCCTGGACAGCCGGCCCGGCTCTATGGAGCTGGACACTGGCTCTGCTAGGTCCATTATGTCCTGGGACTCCCTGAACTCTCTCTTGCCCCATTATCAAAAGAGCCAACTGGTGCCTGCCTGCTGCCGTCTCCGCGACTACCAGGGCAACCCTATTTCCCTGTTGGGCTGCGGCTATTTCAGGGTTTCCTATGGTGACTTCTCTGGCTGCCTCCCCCTCCTTATGGGGCTGGATTGGTTTTGGGCTTTGGGGCTGTCTATTTCTGGGGTCCACTCTATCTCTTCTTCCCTGCCTCTAAGGGATAACCTCCCCTCCCTCCTGTCTGAATTTGCCGATGTTTTCTCCCCCACTTTGGGCTGCTGCACTGGCACCCCAATTTCCCTCAGCCTTGACCCCACTGTCACTCCTATACGTTTGAAGGTGCACCGCCTTCCCCTGGGTTTAAAAGCCAAGGTGGACGCGGAGCTTGATAAGCTCCTTGCCCAGGGCGTTTTGGAGCCGGTGGATTTTGCTCCCTGGGAAACCCCATTGTTGTTCCCCTAAAAGCCGACGGATCCATTAGGATCTGTGGTGATTTTAAATCCACCGTCAACAAGGCCCTGCAATCGCACCCCTATCCGGTGCCAGTGGTTCAACAGGTCCTCCACACCTTAGGCAAGGGTAAAATATTCGCTAAGCTTGATTTGGCGCAGGCGTATCAACAGCTGCCTGTTGATGAGGCCTCCGCGGCTGCGCAGACCATTGTCACGCACCGTGGGGCCTTCAAATGCAAGCACCTTCAATTTGGGATTAGCGTGGCCCCTGGCATATTCCAGGGCCTCATGGAGCGTTTGCTCCATGGCATTCCTGGGGTCACTCCATATTTCGACGACGTCCTGATCGCTGCTGAGGACAGACCAGGGCTCGTCAAAATACTGAGGGTGGTCTTGCGGCGCTGGCCTCCGTCTCAAGGCCGCCAAGTGCCAATTAGGGGTGCCCGCTGTACCCTTCCTTGGCTATTGGATTGACCAGGCTGGCATCCACCCGGCCCCCTCCAAGATTGAGGCCATCCTAGCCGCAGCTACCCCTTCCAACAAAGTTGAATTGCAGGCCTTCTTTGGCCTCCTCAACTTTTACTCCACCTTCATCCCCCATAAGGCTTCTCTCGCGAAGCCTCTCCACTGGCTGCTGGACAGCTCCGCTCCCTGGGTTTAGACCAGCCACGAGGCGCATGCGCTCATGGCTGTCAAACACTCTCTGACCTCCCCGCCTATCCTAGCCCAATTTGATGAGCGCTTTCCCTTGCTCCTCGCTTGTGACGCCTCCCCCTTCGGGGTCGGGGCTGTCCTGAACCACGCCTACCCTGATGGGTCGGAGACTCCCCTTGCTTTTTACTTTACCTTATCCAAAACTGAGGGGAATTACAGCCAGTTGGATAAGGAGGCGCTGTCCGCCGTTGCGGGAGTAAAAAGGTTTCACCATTATCTCTATGGCCGTCCCTTCACCATCCTCACCGACCATAAGCCTTTGCTGGGGATGCTTGCTGGCGACCGGCCTACTCCCCCTATCATTTCCCCTGCATGTCTCGGTGGGCAGAGTTCTTAGCCTTCTACTTCTACTCCCTTCTCCACAAGCCAGGCCACAATATGGGGCACGCAGACACGCTGAGCCAGTGCCCTTTGCTCACCTTACTGGATGACCCTGCCCCAACTCACTCCATTTGTTTGATAGACGATCTCCACCTGCCGATGTCATCTTCTGACATCGCGCAGGCTTCCCTATCTGACCCTGTCCTCCTGGCTGTCATCGATGCTGTCCGCCGGGGCTGGTCTGCCAGCTCTCCGGCCACTTCCCTCCTTCTCTTCTTCCGTCGCTGTATGGAGCTTTCCGTGCTCCAGGGCTACCTCCTTTGGGGCACCTGTGTGGTTGTCCCATCCTCCCCCCACCAGGCTGTCCTCACCCGCCTCCATGAAGGGCCCCCAGGCATTGTCTGCATGAAAAGCCTCGGGTGCAGCTATGTCTGGTGGTCCTCCATGGATGCGGACATTACAGCCTGGGTGCAGGCTTGCCCGGCTTGCCAGCAGGTGCAGCCAGCACCTCCCACCACCCCGCACCGGGACTGGGAGCTGCCCCATGCCCCATGGAGCCGGCTCCATGTCAACTTCCTGGCCCCTATGGAGGGTCTCACCTTCTTTATTGTCGTGGATGCGTGGTCCAAGTGGGTTGAGCTCTTCCCCATGAGGAGCACAACCTCTGGGGCCACTATCTGCATCCTTGACTTCCTATTCACCACCCATGGTCTTCCGGATGTCCTGGTCTCAGATAACGGCCCCCAGTTCTCCTCCTCTGAATTCCAGCTCTACCTGTCTGGCCTCGGCATTCGCCATGCTCCTGTGGCCCCGTTCCACCCTGCGGGGAATGGCTTGGTGGAGCGCACTGTGTGCTCCACCAAGGAGGCCCTCCATCGCATGGCTCCGCTACCTGGCTCTCTACTTACCTACATTCCCAACACACCACTCCTTGCCCCGTCTCCGGCAAATCTCCTGCGGAGCTCCTTATGGGCCGCAAACTCCGCACTACTTTTGACCGTCTCCACCCCCACTCCACCCCTTCCTCCGTTTTCCTGCCTTCCCCCCTTCGGGTTTTTCTGGTGGGTGAGGGGGTGTTCGCCCGGAACTTTGTGGGCGACCCAAAGTGGATTCTTGGTGTCATATCAGACGTAACAAGGCCCTGTTCCTACAGGGTCCTATTCGGTGATGGAAGACATTGGCGGAGGCATGTAGACCAGCTCCACCGGCGAGTAGCAGAGGGGCCCATGGACCATCCAGCCATTCCAGAAACCTCCGGCCCTAACAACGCCGCCTGCCGACCCAACCAACAAACCACAACTAGCTCCAACGGCGCACAGCTCACCTCGTTCTTGCCCGGACATTTACCTTTGCAAGCTGGCGCCATGGCCAAGTTGGGCCCTCCAGCGTTGCTTCCACAGCCAATCCAATGGCACAGCGACGCTCACACTTCTCCTGCTTCGGGGGCTGCCACACCCTTACTGTGACGATCTCAGCGCGTGCGCAGATGCCTGGACTACTTTCATGAATATGCTTACACAGTCCAGGGGAAAGGGGTGTTGTGTCCTGGCCAGCGGATGGCGCTGTGCAAGGCGCCTCTGATTGGCCAGGACGCATCTGCCTCTTGGCGGGAGAAACCCTGCACTCCCATTGGTTCCCTGTCTGACAGCTCGCTGTATAAATAGCTGTCAGGCGGGGGGTTTTCATTGCCTGTTACTTGAACAAGTTGCTGTTAATAAACCGTTCCGTTGATCTCAGACTGATCTCCTCAGTCGTTACTTCAGGCTACAAAACCAACTGCTCGAATTTTGATCATGTAACCACCAGGATGCTGCAATAGTTATAAGTGTGAGGAGCAATTGTAAGTCACTTTTTTCAGCACTGCTATAACTTCAAACAGTCATTAAACAAATGATTGTAAGTTGAGTACTGCCTTTAGATCAGAGATGTCAAACTAGATTTCATTGACAGCCACATCAGAGTTGTGTTTGACTTGGGGGGGGGGCGCAGAATGGATGTGGCCAGGTTGGGCATGGCCAGCTCAACATCACTCATGTTGGGAGCATCTGTGGGGGCAGAGTGCTCTGCCAGAGAAAATGGGCTCCTGAGCTCTGTTTTAATCTGTGACGGCCTCATGCGACAAAATGCCAGCTTGTGGCTTCTCGAGCATCGTTTTAGCGGGCAGAGGCACTGTGGGCTGATCCTTCTAAGCACCCCCCAGCACGGAACTGGCCCTGGAGTCTCGAGTTTGACACCCCTGCTATAGATCATATCAATCTATGTCAAGACTCAAGAGTCTTATTGTCACTGTGGTTCTGTGGTTCCCAATATTTTTTCCTTCTTTTGCTGCTGCATGGCAGATATGCTAAATCTGTTTTGATGATCTACTGTCCTTTTATGCTACCTGATCACAATCGTATATGTGTTCTGCTATTTAGATTGGTGACTACACTGTGTCCCCTCATTTTTTTACAGCACCTAGGTAACTCCAAGAACTAATAACATAGCAACATCAATAAGGTAAATTGGGTTGACATTGTGGAAGAGTTGGAGTGAAGTAGCATTATACTATGGGATTGTTTCAAATACCTATTTTTTCTTGCCTAACAAAGAAGCAAAATAGCAGTGGTGCTACTTGGGAATTCTTCATGGACTACTGAAATGAATTCTATCCCAAAAATCTTGTTGTTCACTAGATCAGCTATAAACAACTGTAAATAGTTGAACTTTTCTATATTTCTGTGCAATGTTCTAATGGTTCACTGGGCTTCCATATCCAAGATTTTCTCCCTCCAAAAATTGATGCTTTATCTGAAACAAGGAAGATAGGATAGAATTACCTTATATCTTTATTATTCATTTTGAAGAGACCTGGTGGTGAAGTGGTGAAACTGTAGTACTGTAGACAAACTCAGCTCACATCCTGGAGTTTGATACTGATGAGGCTCAAGGTTGACTCAGCCTTCTATCCTTTCAAGGTTGATAAAATAAGGATCCATATTGATGCGGGCAATATAAAAACATTGCTGACAGTGTAAACCACCAAATAGTGCTGTAAAGCACTATGGAGCACTATATAAGCCTAAATAGCAATAGCACTTAAGACTTATATAGCAATTCACAGTGGTTTACAGCCCTCTCTGTTTTAGAGAATCGGCATATTTCCTCAAACAATCCGGGTCCCCATTTTATCAACATTGGAAGGATGGAAGGCTGAGTCAACCTTGAGCCAGTGAGACTTGAACTGCTGAACTGCAGTCAGCCAGCACTCAGCCTGGAGTATTGTATTCTAACCACTGTGCCACTGCGGCTCATAAATATATTTTATTTTATCATTTTTTATTTTTTATTATTTTTTATTATTTTTTATTATTTTATTTTATTTATTTTATTATTTATCAAATACATGCCTCTTTCTAGGCCACTGCTGCAAAGTAACTACTTTGCTCTCTCCAGCAGAAAACTAAAATTGCACAGTGCTTGCTTGCTTGCCTCCCTGCTTGTGTCCACAGCGATGTCTAAACTGTTGTAATTGTGTGAGTATGGAAGGTGTAGAGAGGGATTAATGAAAGAAAAGTTTCCACTTGGCATACACTGATTAGAGAAAGATAGCTCAGGGTCATGATTCACTCTTCACTTTAAAGATAATTCTAAAATATAACATTTAGAAGCCTACAAATTGCTTACAAGCTGACATAGTGCATTGAACTGGAGCCATCTGCATACAAGAAGTTTGGGGCTTTGAGCAATAATTAAAGTATAGCAGCATGCTGACTGGCAGCTACTTAAACATCTGTTTAGTTGAATAATTTGGAGTTGGTAGATGATAATCATCCCTCAAAATCCAGGAGGGATGAGGACTACAGAAAAAGGCCTCATTAGTTCCAGCAAAATCAGAAATTGATAGATGAGTTAGATTCATACCAATGTCCAGAGATTAAAAGTATAATTAGTGGTAACTCTAGTCAGAGGGTGATTGATAGAATAAAGATAATTCCAGAACTTTGGGGTCATTCATGTTCTTAAGGCTCATTCTGTTTGGCTTCTAGTGTTTCTAGTGTTTTCTCAGGCCAACATTTATAAACAACCCATTTGTACTCTATAAATGCATTCCAATTTGTACAGTGTCTCCACCAATTTATTGGGGATGCATGAAAATCAAATCTGATTTTGAAATATCCCTACAAAACAATAATCAAACTAAACTGACTCAAAAGTGCTTGAATTGATTTGGATCTGATTTGGCCATTTGATTAACATTTCTGTTCGCATACTTCCCAAATCAATCTGAAAATCCAAACTGAAGCCAAATGATATTTCCAAATGACTGAACTGTCCCAATCTACGTGAATATATGTTGGGGATCAAATTAATCAAAACAGATAAAGGCTGATTTGCATACTGCAGCAAAACAGTGAATAACTTAAAAAAAAAACTCAGGCATTATACAAAAATTTTGAACTCTATACTTTACTACAAAAGAAAATTAGGGAAATTTTATTTCACTAAATATTTATGTTTGAAGTGGAAGAGTCATTTTAAAGACCAGTATGTTGTCATGTTTACTATTTAAAGAGAGAAGGAAAAGAGAGAGCTCCTTCTGCCTCACATATTGTTGAGTGAGAATCTCCCCCCCCAAAAAAAAGTCATATAGAAGTTCCATAGATGGAAAGTGTCTTCTTTCATGGAATCCCAAGCTTTTAAAATAAATATGACAATTGAATTTTATTGTACATTTGTGGAAGGCAGGCAGGCAGGCAGGAAGGAAGGAAGGAAGATTTCCAATGCTGTCTGCTAACTTCCCACAAGGAAAGTCAGTGGGGAATCTAGCACGAAGTATGAAGAAGTTCCTGTTCCCAACTGCTATTTAACCAGCTGTAGTCATTCTGTTATTCTGTTTAGGTAAGGGCATATCTCTAAACTATGTCCATTGTGGGGCATGGGTCATCTAGTGTTTACTAAAGATGGTAAAATATCTGGAGACATTTTAAGAGGAACAGATGCTGATATAAAAGCTGAGTAGAATGTGTAAGCAACTTCAGATAATGCTTTTGAGAGTGGGTGGGCACTCCCCTTCCCCACAATCTTGTTATATTTGTGAGTAGAAGTGCTGCATTTAAAATGACCCTCATGACACCCACAGAAAGAAATAAAAGTATCACTGAACATTCTCCCATTTAGAAAGCTATGAGAAAAATAAGCATTTTGATGAGACAAATGTTCTAGTTTGTTTGTTTGTTTTTTTAAAAAAAAACCACTATTCACATTTTTTCAACTACCTTTAGTGTCATTTTTCCCCTGACATCTGTTGCATCTATATATCTCCCCCACCCCATTATTGCTTCAGTATTCTTTCTGAGCTCACCTTAGATATGAGCCAATCTAGAATCACCCAGCCTTTTGCAGTAAATCAGATTTGACTATAGGATGACTAAGATTGCAGAAATCACTCTGCGTCAGCATTATATGCATTATTTGCTTGCTGGTAATCCCTCATATTTTTATGGTTTTCTTAATGAAAGGGAAAAAGAAAAGCAAGGACATTTTCTTGCTTTATGTATAAGCTTCCCTGACACCTGCAGCCTACTAAAGCAGATGCATTTTTTTATACACTAGTTCTGTACCACAAATATTTTTATTATATTTTTATTGCCAAATTCTGTGAATTATATGCTTGTTCACACTATGCTAAATTCTGAATTGACAGTTTTACCAGTCTGAGCAGAACTATGGGAGATATCGTTTTGGCCTCTTTAGTGATGATGTTGCAGCCAAGCACAAGTGAAGTGAAGACGTTTATGAATAAGAACAGGAAAGAGCAGTATAAATGAATAGCTAAGCACTTTATGAATATGTGTGGGCAAATTGTCATAAAGGGAGCTGTTGCTTGTTTTCTATAAAACCCTGGAGATTGTTTCTTCAAGATTGTGACTCAACTCTGCTGAGCCTCAGTCCTAGTCAAAAATTGCTGTAACAAAAGTCTCTTCTATTGTGGGCATTTATGATTCAGAATCATGCTGCTTAACAAACAGGGCTCAGATCAAACTCACTTGCGATATATTTGCAAGCAAAATGTTTTTCCAAGCTACTCAGCACTGCTTGTAGCAGTCACAAATCACCAGCTCTACTTATTACAGACTCAGCACACTTAATCTTTCTTCTCAGTCATCAAATTAGCAGAAACTTTATGCATTAGCCAAAGCAACTGAAACCTGAAGCATGTAGATCATGTCTTGCTTCTCCAGGATGCGGGATTATTACTTTTTAAATTGCTCACGTTTGTAATATCGTTTCATTATCATTGAGGAACAAAATAAGTAAGTAAATTGGTCACAACAGTTTTGGAAAGGGAATCAGTAAGCTAACAGATATGAGTTGAGAAATCTTGATTTGACTTCGTCTATACTTCGTATGTTTCAAAATAAATTTAGAGGAAAATAACAAAACTCCAGAATAATTATCTCGAATGTACAAAGGTACTTCAAGTTTATGTTGAAAATGTGTACAACATGAAAAAAGGAATTCAAAAATATACACTGATGTAAAGAATTTTAAAGACATTCTGCTGAAACTAGATCTTTTTTCTGCTAGGACTAATGAAGAGACAGTTAGAAAAGAGTAATACAATATTACTTTTATATATGTACACCAGTGCAAGACTATTATATATACTATTATATATACATACTTTAAGAGATCGAGGCAGGAACGACGCGAGAGCCAGGACTGCAACCAAGAACTGATTTATTGAAAGCAAGCAGGAGCTGACAGCGATTCAAAGTGTCAAAATCCGCGCCAAGGTATTTATACTACATTTGTTTAAACGGGAACCAATGGGAGGCTGGGTAGCATCCAGCAACTGCTGACGCAGTACCCTGGCCAATCAGAACGGCTTGGCTGGCTAGCAACAGTCTATGCTGCGCCTCAGCCAATCAGGGCTCAGCATAGGCTGTTGCTGGCCTCCCGGTCATAAGTGGAGGATTTTATCAATCCTCAACAGCCCTTCCCCCCGGCTAAAGCGCATGCCCCTGGTTGGAGCATGCATAGTCCTCGAGGTAGGCGGGGCGGCGCCGGACCCGCCCAGATCTTCGCAGTTTGCCTGCAGTCGTCAGAGGGGTAGGACCTGCTCGTAGTAGCTCCTCCCCAAAGGGAGTGGAGCTCCGAGCGACACCATCTTTGGACCACCCAGAAGGTGGGCTCAACGAACAAGGTAGGCCGGGCCGAGGGGGCGCGGCCGCTAGAGAACTGTCAGGTTGCCGGAAGGTGGTGACTGGCGAAGGGGTGTAGCTTGGCGGGAACTTGATTTCGGTTTGAGGGTGCAGAGGCGCTTGCCAACTGGGGGCACCCGGGTAGGCAGGGCCTGAACTGGGGAAGGCCCTTTCGAATTGCGCTGGGTCAGCTTGAAGAGGCTCAACTGGAGCATTTAACTCTGGCAACAGAGGGCAGGAAAGGCCTGCCTGGGGAAAGGCCTGTGTTGTTGGGACCGGCTGGTAGGCAGCTGTGTCATTGGGCCCTGGATCCTTCGGCCCGCTGGTCTCTGCAGGGAGGCGCCTCCTTAGTTGATCCATGTGGCGCCTCCACATGGATCCATCGGCCAGTCCGACCCTGTAGGAACAGGGGCCGGTTATGGAAACTATAACAGCAGCCACCCACCTAGGCTCCCACACCAAGTCCCCCAAATGGAAGGAGTGGGGAGGTTGCACGGCTGGTCCCCTGAATAGAGCGGGTGAAGCCTATCCAGGGGGGTCCGCAGGCACCAGCCCATCAAGAGCTCCGTGGGGCTTTGGGGGGTGGAGTGTTGGCTTAGCTTAGCAAGTAAGCCGCCACCCTCATCTGCCAGTCGCCCCGGTCCATGCGGCCCAGTGCCTCCTTTGCTGAGCGGACCTCCCACTCCGCCCGGCCATTGCAGGCTGGGTGGTACGGGGCTGTGGGCGCATGCCGGATTCCTTGGCAGGCCAGGAATTCCTGAAATGTGGTAGATGTGAATTGGGGCCCGTTGTCCGAAACGAGTACGTCCGGCAACCCGTGGGTTGCAAACAAACGGCGAAGGGCCCTGACCGTACTCTTGGCTGTGGTGGAGGTCATGAGGACCAGTTCCACCCAGCGAGAGTAGGCATATACCACAATCAGGAATGTTTGGCCGTGGAAGGGGATGGCAAAATCAATGTGGAGGCGAGACCACGGGCCTCTCAGAGCCTCCCACTCTCGAGCAGGCCCAGCTGGGGGGGGGTTAGGGCAGGAGAATTGGCAGGCAGTGAAGCGGCCTACGTAGGCCGCAATCTCTGTGTCCAGCAAAGGCCACCAGACATAGCTGCGGGCTAATGCCTTCATTCGTGCTATGCCGGGGTGGTCTTTGTGGAGCAGAGGCAGGACCTGGGCCCGCAGTGCGGCAGGGATCACAACCCGATCCCCAAAGATAAGACAGCCCCCATGGAGGGAGAGTTCAGCTTGCCGGGCCTTGAACGGCCGGAAGCACTCGGCCACCTTTCCCAAGGGCCATCCCCTTAACACCCATGAGCAGACCTGGGCCAGGACTGGATCGGCCTTAGTGTGGGCCGCGACATCCGCGGCCGAAAGGGGCCGGCCGGAGGATGCAATCAAGAGGATTGATAGGGAGGGCACAGGGGTGGGGTCAGCCTCTGGTAGGGGGCAGCGGCTAAGGGCATCAGCATGCCCTAGTTGCTTGCCTGGTTGGTAGAGCAGCGAATAGGAATACGCTGCAAGGAACTCCGTCCAGCGTGTCATTCTGGGAGATAGAATGGGGGGGGGGGTCGGCTTGTCACCTGCCAAAAGCCCAAGGAGTGGCTTGTGGTCAGTGACAAGAGTAAAGTGCCGACCATACAGATAGTCATGGAACTTTTTAACCCCGGACACTGCAGCCAGAGCCTCCTTGTCTATCTGGCTGTAGTTGCGCTCCGCTGAGGAGAGTGTCCGGGAGTAAAAAGCCACGGGGGCCTCTGAGCCATTTGGGAGGACATGGCTCAGGACCGCCCCCAGATCATAGGGGGAGGCGTCACAGGCTAACATCAGTGGCAGCTTGTCACTGTACTGTACTAAGACAGCCGCTGACATAAGTGTGTCTTTGACAGCCACGAACGCATGCGCTTCACGGCTGCCCCAGTGCCAGGCCACGGATCGGTCGAGCAACCGATGCAGCGGCTCGACTAGTGACGCCTTATGCGGCATGAATGGTGCATAAAAATTCAAAAGCCCCAGGAACGCCTGCAACTCCGCCTTGGAGGAGGGAGTGGGGGCGTTCCTGATGGCTGACACCTTTGAAGGTATAGGGTGGATTCCTTGGGTGTCAATTAAGAAACCCAAGAACTCCACCCTTGGAACAGCAAATGAGCATTTGCTGCGTTTGAGTTTTAAGCCCGCGCCCCTAAAACGCAGAAGGACCTTCCGAAGGATTTCGATGAGTTCTGAGCGGCTGGAAGCAGCGATCAGAATGTCATCGAAATAAGGAACCATGCCAGGGAGCCCATGGAGCAGCCGTTCCATGAGGCTCTGGAAGATCCCCGGGGCCACGGAAATGCCCAATTGGAGGCGGCGGCAATGAAAAGCCCCACGATGGGTGATGATGGTCTGGGCAGCCGCCACATTGTCATCCACCGGGAGTTGTTGGTAGGCCTGCACCATATCCAGTTTTGCAAATGTGCAGCCCCGCCCCAGGGAATGGAGCAGGTGCTGCACCACAGGGACTGGATAGGGGTTTGCTTGGAGGGCAAGGTTAATCGTTGACTTGTAGTCGGCGCAGATCCGCACCGACCCGTCTGGTTTGACAGGGACCACAATTGGGGTCTCCCCAATGAATGGTCGACGGGTTCGAGTACGCACTGTGCCAGAAGCTTGTCAAGCTCAGTGTCAACCTTAGCCCTCAAGGCAAAAGGCACCCTGCGAGCCTTAAGCCGAATTGGAGCAACCTGGGGGTTGAGGTTGAGGGAGATAGGGGTGCCCCTGTAAGAACCCAGCTGGCCGTCGAAGATGTCAGAGAACTCTAAAAGGACATCCTCCAGGGAGGAGGGAACCACCCTATGCACCCCCCTGATAGAGAGACCCAAGGCAGGAAACCAATCAAGCCCAAGCAATGCAGGCAGGGAATTCTTTACAATTAGAATGGGCAGACGCCCGTGAAATTTCCCGTAGTCAACCAGAATAGGGAAAGAACCCAGGGTGGGAATGAGAGTCCCCTGGTAGTCCCTAAGGGAAGTGTCCACAGGTTGTAGCTGGGCACAGGAGACGTGGGGGCACAGGCGGGAGAAGGCAGCCCAGGAGATCAGGGAGCGGGAGGAGCTGGAGTCCACCTCCATATGGCAAGGCTGACATTCCAGCTGGAGTGAGGCAGAAACCTTCCGGGCTCCAGCAGACGCCTGGCTGACCGTTTCACCGGCGATCTCCGGCTGGTAGACGGTGTGGCAATCTTCAGCCCGCCGAGCGGGCCGCGGTGGCTGGCGGCGCAGCTGCGTTTGGGATGCGGCAGGCTGCTGCAGGAAGGACGGTGTGGGCAGAGAGGCCCGGCAGACTTGGGCAATGTGCCCCTTTTTGTTGCAACGGCGGCAGACTGTGCCTTTGAAGGGGCAAACCGTGCAGGCATGGCGACCACCGCAACCCACGCACAAGGTAGAAGCAGGGGCAGCGGGAGGAGGCGGTGGTGGGCGCCTAGGCTGCGCCCTGAGCTGGCCAACAACCTTATTGCAGGGGTCTTCGGGGGTTACCAGTTCATCGACTAGGCAGGTTTGCGCGGCAGGTGGAGGGCACCCCGGCATTGGAGGAGGAGGTGACGTTGACAGCTGCAGACACTGCATGTCGGCTGTGGACTGCTCAGAGAGTTCAGTTGCTCTGGCAGCTTCCACGGCCTGCTGCATCGTGATGTCGTGGTGCTGCAAGAGGCGGCTTCGCAAATTCATGTCCTTAACCCCGCACACAAATTGCTCGACCAGGTTTTCGTCCAAATTCTGGAAGTCACACTGGGCCGCTGTTACGCAGAGCGACTTCAGAAATTGGCTGATGCTCTCTGTTGGCTTCTGGATGCGCTGGCGGAAAGCGAAGCGGCGAGCAATGTGGGAAGGCGCCGGGGCGTAGTGGCCCTTCAGCCGGTTCATTAGAGTGTCCCAGCTGAGCTGGTATACTGGCCGCGGGGCAGCTAAAGCTCTGGCTGACGCGAACATCCCGGGGCCGCAGCAACTTAAGAAGAAGCTGCATTTTTCTTCTTCTGGCTGGTTGTGGTTCTTGGATGCTATTAAATAGCATTCGAACTGCTCCATGAAACCCTCCCAGGTTTCACCAGCAGATCCGAATGGTGCAAAAGACGGTAAGGCGGATGCCATGTTCGCCGAAAACTTTGACAGTTCAAGTGAGAGTAGATAGGGAGCGGAGAAAAAAAATCAGCATTTGGCGCACTGGCGGTTTGACGCGGCTTGAGCGGCTGGCTGAATCCCTTCTCGCTCTGTCCTAGGTTCTGCTTCAGGAATCGCTGGATCCCACCCTCGTCGCCAGTTTAAGAGATCGAGGCAGGAATGACGCGAGAGCCAGGACTGCAACCAAGAACTGATTTATTGAAAGCAAGCAGGAGCTGACAGCGATTCAAAGTGTCAAAATCCGCGCCAAGGTATTTATACTACATTTGTTTAAACAGGAACCAATGGGAGGCCGGGTAGCATCCAGCAACTGCTGACACAGTACCCTGGCCAATCAGAACGGCTTGGCTGGCTAGCAACAGTCTATGCTGCGCCTCAGCCAATCAGGGCTCAGCATAGGCTGTTGCTGGCCTCCCGGTCGTAAGTGGAGGATTTTATTAATCCTCAACACATACATAAAAATAGAAAGATACTAAAATACACATAATGAAGCAGTGGTTGGTGAAGATGACAGATGCGGCAGAAATGGTTTAGTTGCTTTGTTTAGAGAAAGATGAACAATTTTTCATTTTGCTGGAAAAAACCCCGGCTCGTAATTTTTTAAATTGCTTTATTTATTTATGGAATTTATATGCCACTCTTCTCACTATTGAAGCAATTTATAGAATTTATGATTGGATGGAGAAGATTATGGAAAAAAGGAAATTATGATGTAACCTTAGAATAAGAGAGTAAAATATAAATGTATTAATAACTGCTGTCAGAAGTCCCTTCCTTCCTTCCTTCCTTCCTTCCTTCCTTCCTTCCTTCCTTCTTCCTCTCTCCTCCCACCCACCCTAGCTCCTTTTCCCCTTCCCTTTTTCCATTCCTTCCCTGACACTTCTTCAATTTCTTAATAACTTTGACACTCACCACACATTGCCCACCCTCTTTCCAATTGGTGACAGTCTCCAGGGGTTGAACTTCAGGTGGAAACCTCCATATATTATGAGGAGCTTCCAGTATTCACATCATCAGCTTCTATGTCCTCCTGTACAGTTCACTGTACAGGCAAGATATCTGAAGATTACCTGAGGTATACATGTTGATGGTATAGATCATGATCTTCCTATTGAGCTAGCTCTTCAGGACCTGTATTATGCCTTGGTGGTACTTGAATGTTCCTCTATTTCTTGCCTCCTCACCAGGGGTGGGTTCTGGTCAGCACTACTGCCAGTTCGCTTGTGTGCGCACTTTACACGCACACTTGATGGGCGCTGCATGTGCATGCACAGTGCAATTAAAATTGTTCTGGGCATGCACAAAACTGAAAAGATGGCGGTGACAACAGCGCCAACTGGGGAACCGGTTTGGGGCATGGCAGGCCTGGGTTGCTGCCATTTCCAGTGACCCAGACCACCAAACCACTACCAGTTCAGCTGAACTGGTCTGAACTGGTAGGAACCCACCACTGCTCATCACCAAGTTTCTCATGTAATGGTGAGATATCAAAGTAGTTGTAGCTGGTCTGTATGTGTGCTATGTGGTTGCTGGTGCAACTACCCCATCAATTTTAACTATCTTCCCTGTCTTTACTACCATCTGGAGAGTGGCATTGTTTTTCTATGACTGAAAATTGAAAATTTCTTTAATAATGTGTGCACATGTACAAACACACACACACACACACACACACACACACACACACACACAGAGAGAGAGAGAGAGAGAGAGAGAGAGAGAGAGAGAGAGAGAGGGTCTGAGAGAGAGAGAATAACAAAACCACAGTGAAGCTTCTTTATATCTGCATTTGGTTTGCCTGGAAAACTTTTTTTCTTTAACTTTCATCTTATACTGCAGTTATCACTGGCATCTGGCCATACCTATATGCCATATTCTTGTATCTCAGTTTCTGAGGCCTATCATCTGAATTCCTCAAATGTTTCACTCTTAAAGGAATGGATTTATCTTACAGGGTGACATTTCCTACATTCTACTTCTTCTATGGTCTGTGCATTCTAAACATCACAAGTGAAATTCCCTCCAAACTGTCTTTTTCGTAAGGCTTTTCAATAAGTGCAGAATATAGATGAAATTATTATCTGTATAACAAGGCAAGGCACATCAACATTTAAAGTTTATGGATTTTCTGAAGGCTCAGTATAAAAGTTCTTCAAAGGATTGCTCAAATCTGGAGAAGAAACTGTACAACCTATTCCACTGGGCCCTGAACTCATGTCAATGTCTCAGTTATTCTGAATGTTTTGCAGCAAATGGCAGAGGATTAACATATGAGACAAACACATCTGAAAAGTCTTGTGACAACTTAGAGACTAAAAGGATTTCCCTATGAGGCTTAGGTTGTGAAATCATATTTCCTTATTTCCTGAATTTTATAAGAAATTCAGACAGTGACATCCGCCATTTGTAAGCCTCCCATCAAGTCTGCTGTCATTTTTTTCTCTAACTAGAGATTACTAAAATTCTGACAGGCAGATTCTATTTACTGTTTCAGTCCAGAGATTATTCAATCAAATGAATCAAAAGGAAATGAGGATATGTATATTATGGGAAAATGTAAGTCAAATAGAATAGAATAGAATAGAATAACAGAATTGGAAATGACCTTGGAGGACTTCTAGCCAACTCCCTGCTTAGGAGGGACTATTTCAGACAAATAGTTGTCCAATCTCTTCTTAAAAACTTGCAGTGTTGGAGCATTCAGAACTATGGAGGCGAATTGTTCCACTGATTAATTGTTCTGTCAGGAAATTTCTTCTTTGTTCTAGGTTGTTTCTCTCCTTGATTAGTTTCCATCCATGGCTTATTTCAGGTGCTTTGGAGAATAGCTTGGCTCCTTCTTTGTGGCAGCTCCTGAGATATCGAAACACTGCTATCATGTCACCCCTAGTAAGTTGTGGTCTACTTTATCAAATGCCTTTATCAAATGCCGTATATCCAAGTAAATTATATCCACAACATTCATCTGGTCCACTAATTTTGTCACTTTATCAAAGAATAGAAATCTTATGCAGTTTCACCCTCCAATTTTGGTACACAAGTTATTACATTCTAAAATTTAAATTGAAAAAATTAGAAATCAGAATTAACAAATCAATTCATCCCTTATTATCTCTCTTTCAGTCAATAGTAAGAAGGGATATGTACCATCAGACCTGAACAATGTTCCCCAAAATGTCTATGGAGTTTCTTAGTCATTCAAGTCATGGTTGTCCCAGAGGTGCTTTTTCAAAAGGCAACTGGACTTTCCTTGTTGTTGCTTGCAGACATTTCTTCAGTTCTTCAAGTGAAGCATCTTGGATGAGAAGCAATATGTTTTCAAATAAAAACAAAGAAAGTCCAGTTGTCTTTTGAAAAGGTGCCTTTTGGACATTCCCTCTCCCCCCCGCTCCAAAAAAAAATTGAACAAGGGCGTAAAGTCTAAATAATTATTTGCCCACTAAATACATTGAATCCCAGGATTAACCAATTGTTGATTTAATAAATGTGTTTGTAATACCTTCTTGAATGGTTTCACTACCACATGAAGATCTTGGCAGAACCTAGTCAGTCTAATAAATCAAAGGTCTGACCTAGTCTGGAGGAGCATCTGCCCAAACATCCCTATAAAGTTTACCTGTAACTAGGACAAATCCTCCTCCATTGGAGGGCACAGCCTTTCAGCAGCTTGCCGAAGAGTTATTTCAACAAAGCCATTTTGAAGGACGACATCACCACCTGTTCTTACTCCTAATTACAAATGGAATAAAAAGAGAGAGGCAGACTGTAATTCACCATTGTACTATGAACGGCAAGGAATAAGGAGCAATATATGCACGCGGCTATCTTAAAGAAGTTCCTGTTACACTACAGTCATGTTTCCGATACAAATCAGGGATGAAACTGCTCTCTTGAGAGAGAGCCAATTTCCTTTGATAGTTATTTGTTACAAGGTTATCAGAAATTGAATACAAATAGGTTTTACAGTCAGTATGCAGATGACACCTCTTTCTGGTGTCTGTCAGCTTAGTTCAAGAGCCTTGCCAGTAGAATTATTGCACAAGAATTAATACAAATAATATGTTTGAAGCTATAGGAGTTTAGGAGCCCATGATGCAGCAGCTTTGTTGAAATCAAAGCATTCAGGGTGAGGTCAGTGTCTAAATAAGACATGCCTTAAAGCTTCTTTTTTATATTGTCTTGGGTTCTACGGAAGAAATGAAGCTATATTAATGGTTAAAGGCTGGAGGATTTGAAAGTCCTTGTTACAACTACAGATACCTTGGAATGCTCATTTCCACCCTCCAAGATGGTGCTGGAGAAGCAGGTCTGGCAGACCACATTAGGATTCAAGCAAAACCTTGTCACCATCAAAATATAGTGGCATCTGCTAAGGAGACTGGCGCCACTGGTCCAATCCCATCATCTTAAAAGATCAGCAGGGAGACAACTCTTGCCAAAGTAGCATCTATTTATGAGCATATGTGATGACTAAAATAAACAGCAGACAGATGTCTTGATTTTCACACATACACATAACGCATAATTCTTTTTCTGTTCCATGGACATCTGTAAGTACACACACACGCATGCACACACTTGAACATTGAAGTTAACTTATAAAATTTGGACATTCTTATTTCATTGAAGCAGTGTAAATTTTATAGAAAGACTGTATTTAAGAAACCCAAAATTCAACATCTAGGGTCCAATGACAAGAACCAGTAACGGAGGGTTGTCTGGGCTTTACAATATTTTAAGCTTAAGCATTAGAAACGAGAAAATCTAGATGTTTTAAAATTTAATTTAATTTATTTGTAATCCTGTAAACTACCGTTGAATTTGTTGATAGATTCATTCATTCATTCATTCATTCATTCATTCATTCATTCATTCATATGAGGTGTTAGTATTAGAGCGCAGTACTGCAAGGTTCTTCTGCTGACTGGCAACTGCCTGCAATTTGGCACTTAAAATCTCACCAGGCTCAAGGTTGAGTCAGCCTTCCGTCCTTCCGATGTGGGTAAAATGAGGGCTCATATTTTTTTTGGGGGGGGGAATATGCTGACTCTGTAAACCACTTAGAGAGGGCTGTAAAGCAGTATATAAGTCTAAGTGCCATTCATTCATTCATATTTATTAGCCCCTGCAATCAAAAATAACTCACAATGACTCACTTGGAAAATTGCATATATAACAATAAACTATGCAAACAGCCACCTCCCACAACAACACAACACATTTTCAATTGATAATATCTACATTACATCAAAAATAATAATATGCAAACTATGGATCATGACCATATACATTTAGCAAAAGTTGAGTAATATCTGCAAACTATTTGTAAACCTAAAAGCAGGGAAGTTTTTGGAGGGGGGGACTTTTGACAACATCATTAACCAAAGGCTTTCTTTTTGCAAATTAGAAGAATATGTCATGTTTTAACTGAAATACAGAGATCAAGAAAAGAGGAATACAACATAAAGGAACTTCATTTAATTTCAGATGGTTGACATTTCCTGTACAACTTTGTAAATTCCTTCAAGATCTCCATGATGTAATCAAGAATTAAAACATCAGTGTAAATACACATGTAAATAGACACAAAAATATGCCAATTTCTTTTGTCTTATAGGAGAAGCTGGTGTGGACATAAAAAACAAGTGTAACTTCTAACCCTGATTATTTTATTGATAACCTGATTTTGTATCAGCAAATAAATAATAGTGGTAATACTGTTGCCTGGTGTAATGACATAATTGTTACACTAGAAGTTATTGTACTGCAATTGAACCCAGCCATTCAAGAGAATTCTGCTACAATAGGATATGGCCGCCCATTTCTAGATATTGTGCCAACAAAATTTAGTGGGAAACAGTTATGGTATATGAAGGGGTCTTGATTTTGTATAATATAAAAACAGATTATACCAACAAACAATGCAGTTTTATATTGGCCATCTTCATGGCATTTCTTATTTTGCCATTCTGTATTCACTTATGCTCTATCAACAATGTACTGTATAGTTTGCAAAAATGCTATAAGTCAGGGTTTTTTTACACTCTTATGTTTCTATGCATGTTTATCACCAGATGATTGCAATTTATGCTTTGTACATATAATGAGCAATTGTTACATTATTATGGAATTTTCACATTAACCCATTTGGTACTTTAAATCAGTGTTTTTCAACCTTTTTTGTGCAAAGGCACACTTTTTTCATGAAAAAAATCACGAGGCACACCACCATTAGAAAATGTTAAAAAAATTTAACTCTGTGCCTATATTGACTATATATAAAGTGTTTTTCCCACGGCACACCTTACACTATGTCACGGCACACTAGTGTGCCGCGGCACAGTGGTTGAAAAACACTGCTTTAAATGGAGTTCAGTCATTTAGCATGCAGCTGTCATCAATTTATAGTAACTGTAAAAAGATAAGTAGTTAACATGTTTGTATGAATTAACAGTGACACAGTAGAGTATGACAGACAGAACCGACTGTTCTTCTATGGCTAAAGGCAATATTTATCTCCGAGAATGGAGAAAGCTTTCTGCAGATAATGTTATACGTAGAGCTTTCTTCAGAATGTCGCATTAAAGCTAACTTCCAAAGACAGAAGACTGCTTACCCCAAACAGCTGTTCTCATGATGTCTTAGACATCAGCAATAACATAATCAAGTTTGGAGGTTATCTATGAGATTAACTTGAGAGACCGCCTGCTGCCAATTACCTCCAATAGACCGATTAGATCCCACAGATTAGGCCTCCTCCGAATTCCATCCGCCGGCCAATGCCGGCTGGCAACTACCTGGAGGAGAGCCTTCTCTGTGGCTGCTCCGACCCTCTGGAACGAGCTCCCCGTGGAGATTCGTACCCTCACCACCCTCCAGGCCTTCTGCAAAGCCCTTAAAACCTGGCTGTTCCGACAGGCCTGGGGCTAAAGAGCTTTTGCCCCCCCCCCCTCGAATGGTATGGTTGTTGTGTGCTTTTAAATTGTGTATTGTTTTGTTTGTCTTTTTATCCCTTATCTGTATCCCCTTCCCTGACTTGGATTGTGAGCCGCCCTGAGTCCCCTCCGGGGAAAAGGGCAGCATATAAGTGCAATAAATACAATTCAATTCAATTCAATTATCAAATTAGGATGATTGATACAAGGAAGCATTTACCATATAAACATATTAAAATATCACAACATGATATATCTGAGGGTTAGCTGGAGGGTAAGAAAACTACAGTCTTTAAATTCCTTAATTTTCAACTTTCTGACTATTGAAGCTTCTAAATCAGACATCTTTTATCAGAAAAAGACTTTAGAAGAAATTAACTCCCCCCTCCCAAATCCCTATAACCTATATTGTTCTAGTCTTGTCCTCAAAACCATGAAAAGGGACTTCCTTAGTGTCAGCCTCTGCTCTGCTGCTGCTTCGGCTGCCATTGAAACGGGGAGGGGGGCATGGTATTTGGGAGGGGAATACTAATTGTGCTGGAGGAAGGTTCTGGAGTTTGCTGCCTGTCTTGCTGCGCATGCGGAGGAGGTTTCCCGCCAAGGCCAATGGCACCGACATTCCATCTGGGTGATGCCTTTCGAAGTTATCTCACACCTGACACTTGGGAGAATTATGATTGGACTGTAACTGGGATGCCAAGGGGAGGGGAATGGGTTATTCTATATATCATTTGCTTTCGTGCCTAAATAATCAGTCTTTTGCTTTGCTACACTTCTAATCATTTATAATTAGTAAAATTACACTTGAGTTCTATCAATGGAGTCTCGTGGTTTTCTTTCCTAATTATTCAATGGAGGAGTGCTGACAGTAAGCGAAAGACTCATTCACACCCCACCAGGAGTTTTCAACCTACCGTGGGGGGTGTACTCACAAGAAGGATGGAGAAAATGTCATTGCAAGCAAGCGATGATGATGAGATTGAAAGAGAAACTGCAGAACCAACTTTACCTGAAAGTCTAGCTGGCCTAAGGATAGAGAAGCCTGTGGTTCGGCCCTGATGGACTTTGGGAGTGGGGCAAAAAGAGGATTATGAGGATTATGAGAATTTGGATGCAGGAGTCACCAGACGGAAACAAAGGAAAACCCCAGCAGACTGGAAAGAAACTATGACCGAGCGGAGGTCCCGGGAGAGAGAAATGGAAAGAGAGCAAACGGAAGAATTTGCACAAAGGTACTCCTTGCATAAATTTAGGGAGGGTGAAGAGGCCGAGGGGGGATGGGAGCAAGCAAACCCAGAAACAGTCTCCTCCCCCCCCAGCCAGGGCTGCTGCCAGAGTAGGGGGGTCCCCCAGAAGACGCAGAAGTGCAAAAGTCCCTCCCTTACCAGTAAAATATAACGGTGATACAAAGAGGTTGGGTCCTTTCGTCATGCAGATTTGCAACTATATGGAAAAATATGGCCAAGGTTTAGAGTCAGATGAGATGAAAGTGTGAATAGTTTCACTTTCTTTGGAAGAAAAAGCGGCCGTTTGGATGGTGAGCTTACACCAATGTAATTCCCCTGTCCTGAGGAATTTTAATGACTTTATGACTGCACTTAAAAGGAGGTTTGATGACCCGCTGATTGAGAGACGAGGGAAGGTGAATTTATGGCCCTAAAACAGGGAAATAAGCCAGTGGCTGAAGACGTTCAGGATCAGTTTGCATTGGGATTAAATGAGGACATTTACCAACAATGCGTTAACAGACACCTTCCTAAGCGAATTGTTGCTGGCTATGAAAATACAGCAGATGTATTCACCCCCCCCCCCCCAGCTCAAAGAGCCCCATTCCGCATCAGAGCCAAGGTGGCGCAGTGGTTAAATGCAGCACTGCAGGCTACTGCTAGATCAGCAGTTCAGCGGTTCAAATGTCACCGGCTCAGGGTTGACTCAGCCTTCCATCCTTCCGAGGTGGGTAAAATGAGGACCCAGATTGTTGGGGGCAATATGCTGACTCTCTGTAAACCGCTTAGAGAGGGCTGAAAGCCCTATGAAGCGGTATATAAGTCTACTGCTATTGCTATCAGGGATGAAGGGAAGGGAAGCTCCGCCGGCAAAGACAAGCCTTTCATGTGCCTCCGTTGTGGAAAAGGAGGCCATCGCGCCATGGATTGCCATGTTAAACTTCCTCCACCCACCCAAACCCTTGCCAAGAGGAAAGGGAAGGCAAGCAAGGCCCTGAGGAAGGAGAAGGGAGCTGCGCTCGCTCCTGAAAATACCCCCCAGCGTTTCCAGCCGGAGATGGAGGAGGGAGCGGACGTGACCACCAGCTCCTCTGATGACTCTGATGACGACGGCTCGCCTCAATGCGTGAGTTCACATAAAGGCCCCATGTTGATCCCAATTGAGTTAAGGGTGCCATCTGGTGGGGAGACAGAGCGGCTTTCCGCTCTACTCGATTCCGGCTGTTCTAGATGTATGATTAATCCTGCAATGGTTGAGAAACTGGGCTTAAAATTGAGGACTTTAAAAACCCCTATTGTTTTTTGCCAAATCGATGGATCCATTGCAGGGGGAGGCCCGGCCCATTTCTACACTGAACCTCTAGAGATGAAAATGGGCACCCATGTGGAATTGATCTCTTTTATTGTGGCACCTGGGATGGACAGACCCCTTATTTTGGGACTCCCCTGGCTTCGCAAATGGAACCCTCGCATTAACTGGAGGGAGGGGTGGCTACGCATCCGGACCAGCACAGCCCCAGATGAGGATGCCAACGCCCCTGAGCCTGGTGGCTCCAGCCCCACATTGGCTGCCAGGGGCCAGGAGAAAATTGAGGGGGAGGAAAAGATTCCAAAAGAATATTGAGACTTAAAGGAGGTTTTTAGTGAAAAATCTTTGGATAAGCTTCCACCCCACAGGAGCACTGACTGCTCCATCGAGATTTTGCCTGGAGTGCCGCTTCCAAAACCCCAAATTTACTCTATGTCGCCCAGGGAGATGGAGGAAATGAGGAAGTTTATTGACAAAAACTTACAAAGGGGTTTCATTGAACCAGCCAGACCCAAGGTGGCGGCCCCTGTACTATTCAGGGAGAAGAAAGATGGCTCTCTGCACTTATGTGTGAACTTTAAGAACCTTAATTCAATCTCTTCTCATAATCTCTACCCTTTGCCTCTGATGAAGGACATGCTGGCCCAACTGGGAAAAGGCCACATTTTTACTAAACTGGACTTAAGGGAGGCATACTATAGAGTCCGAATTAAGGAGGGAGATGAGTGGAAGACTGCTTTCAACTGCCCCCTGGGGTGCTTCCAGTTCCGTGTAATGCCTTTTGGCCTGCAGGGGGCACCTGCAGTTTTCATGCAGCTAATTAATGAGATTTTGCATGACCACCTTTACAAAGGCGTTATCGTATATTTAGATGATATCCTTATTTACACGCAAACATATGAAAACCATGTCAAGTTGGTCCGCACTGTCCTGAAGAAACTCCAAGCCGCGGAACTTTATGCCAAGTTATCCAAATGTGAATTTCACCAGGAGAAGATAGACTACCTTGGGTATCACATCTCACCCGCAGGGGTGGAAATGGACCCCGCTAAGGTCAAGGCGGTCACTGAGTGGGAGGCGCCCTGCAGAAATTTTTGGGTTTTGCTAATTTCTACCGTCAGTTCATCCCTTCTTTTGCCAAAATTGCACTTCCCATCACTAATTTGTTGAAGTCCAAAGGTGGGCCGAAACCTAAACCTAGCAAACCGTTGAATTGGACCAGGAGTGTCAAGCTGCGTTTGAAAAGTTGAAGAGACTTTTTGCCGAAGAGCCAGTTCTGAAGCATCCAGATATGAACAAGCCTTTTGTCATTCAAGCTGATGCCAGCGACATGGCAGTGGGAGCCGTTTTGCTTCAGACGAATGACCAAGGTAATCTACAACCTTGTGCCTACACCTCTCGTAAACCCACAGAGACAGAGAGACGTTGGGCGATTTGGGAGAAAGAGGCATTTGCTGTATGTTGGGCTTTGACCACATGGCGCCATTTCCTGGAGGGCGCTAAACACCCGTTTGAGGTGTGGACTGACATAAGAACTTGGAAGGTTTGAGAACTCCCAGGCGACTCTCCCCTAAGCAGATGCGCTGGGCTCAGCATTTCAATCGTTTTAATTTCACACTTAAGTACATCCCGGGGGGGGGGGGGAAGAATTTCATGGCTGATGCTTTGTCCAGACTCCCTCAGTACAACTGCTCTAAGCTGAGTATTGTTCAACCCATAGTTCCCGCATCCAGCCTCGCTGCTCCTGTTGTTACTAGGCAACAGGCACGCACTAAGGTGGACGTGTCTCAAGATTTCCTTTCCGACCTCAAAAAGGCCCTTCCTCAGGATGATTGGTTCCAGCAGCATCAAGGTGAATGCACAATGAGAGACGATTTGCCATGGGTTGGAGCAAAACTTTACGTCCCTGCCTCTCTTCGTCTCGTGGTTCTCCAACGGGCACATGATTCCAAGTTGGCGGGGCACTTTGGCTTTGTGAAGACACTGCATCTTGTGAAACGACAGTTTTGGTGGCCATCTTTGAAGACAGACATTGAACTTTATGTTGCCAGCTGTCCTGTTTGTGCAGCTGCTAAGCGCCCGCTGGGGAAACCGCAAGGTTTACTCCAGACTGTGGCTCGCCCTGTCACCCCTTGGAAGGAGATTTCTATGGATTTCATTGTCGAACTTCCTGAAAGCCAGGGGCACACGGTCATATGGGTGGTTACAGACTTGTTTTCCAAGCAAGTTCATTTCATACCTTGCCCTAAGATCCCTTCTGCAAAGGCGCTCGCTAAACTTTTCACGTTTACCGCTTGCATGGCGTGCCTGACTGCATAATTTCTGATAGGGGCGTCCAATTCACCTCCGTCTTCTGGAAAGAATTTCTTAAACGCATTGGCTCCGCCCAGGGTCTAAGCTCCGCCCACCACCCTCAGACTAATGGGGCTTGCGAGAGGACTAATTCTGTTCTAGAACAATATTTACGTTGTTTCATACCAACAAGATGATTGGGTGGACTTGTTGCCGCACGCGGAAGTGGCTTATAATAATTCTGTACATAGCAGCACTGGATTCACCCCTTTTTGGGTTGTATTTGGCCAGGACTTTGTTCCTATTCCCGAAGTTCCTCTAGAGCAACCACAGGTTTCATCTATCTCCGACTGGAGTGAGCGGTTGCGGCACATTTGGCCTTTGGCACTTCACACTTTGGATGCTGCGCACCGTGCGCATAAGAAACAGGCTGATAAGAAACGTTCTCAACCTTATCAGTACAAAGTGGGTGACCAAGTTTATCCACAAAGTTCCTTCAAACTACGCAGAAATCAAAAAAGTTGGGGCCTAAGTATGTTGGCCCGTTTCCCATAATCAAGGTCATCAATCCTGTTTCGGTTCGCTTACAGCTACCCAAGCACCTCAACCGGGTATATCCTGTTTTCCACATTAATCTCATTAAACCTGTTCGTTTTTCATCTTTGCGTCCGCCAGTGGATCCGCCACCTGCCCCCCTATTGATTGATGGTGAGCAGCATTTTGAGGTTCAGGAAATCTTGGACTCTCGTAGACGGCGGAACTGCCTTCAGTACCTGGTGGCTTGGAAGCATTTTCTTCAGTCTCATGCCGAGTGGGTGGACAAGTCCTATCTCCGGGGCCCCCAACTGCTCCGCCAGTTCTATTCTGCTTATCCGGACAAGCCCTAGCAGACTCCCATTCCTGACTTTCTCTCTCCCCCCCTATTTTTCTTTTTCTGTTTTTTGTTGTTTGTCTGTTTGTTTGTGTTTTGTCGTTTTCCAGGCCTGACCACCTTTTTCCGGAGGAGGGACGGATGTCAGCCTCTGCTTTGCTGCTGCTTCGGCTGCCATTGAAACGGGGAGGGGGGCATGGTATTTGGGAGGGGAATACTAATTTTGCTGGAGGAAGGTCCTGGAGTTTGCTGCCTGTCTTGCTGCGCATGCGGAGGAGGTTTCCCGCCAAGGCCAACGGCACCGACATTCCATCTGGGTGATGCCTTTCGAAGTTATCTCACACCTGACACTTGGGAGAATTATGATTGGACTGTAACTGGGATGCCAAGGGGAGGGGAATTTAGGTGCTTTCGCGCCTAAATAATCAGTCTTTTGCTTTGCTACGCTTCTAATCATTTATAATTAGTTCAGTTCAGTTTATTGTATTTGTATGCCGCCCTTTTCCTTCGAAGGGACTTAATTAGTAAAAGTACACTTGATTTCTATCAATGGAATCTCGTGGTTTTCTTTCCTAATTATTCAATGGAGGAGTGCTGACACTTCAGTTCAGTTCAGGCTAAAGATAATCCTTGACTTACATCTGATCATTTAACAACCAATCAAAGCTATGAAAGATCTCTGCAGAGCTACTTATGATTCCTATTTGGAGTTATGCCAGCTGATTACACCCCCACAATCATGTAATAGAATTTTGGGCATATGACAAGTGACTCACTTTGGTGGCACCTTGCAGCATCCCATGGTCATGTGATCTCAATTTGCTACATTTTTTTGGTTGATTTCTAGCATTTACTTCTGATTTTTAGCAAAAAAAGACAGCAATTGTGGAAAATTGATTCACTTAAAAGCTCTTATTATTCTCTTAACATTTCCCATAACAACTTATCAACCATCATAAAAAAACAGCTATACCTTCAAGTACCTTCACGTGATGCCTCATCTTATGACTACAATAACTTACGATTGTAATTCTGGGCTCAGTTATGGTCATTAGTTGAGGAACATTTGTATTGTCATGAAATATTTGAACAAATCAATTGGCATACCTTTGGAGACTGACGTTTGATTCCCGTTATCCTTCCTGTAGCAGATAAAATTATATAACATTCTCAAAAATTGGTTGATGTAATTATTATTACAGTTTTCTTAACATTGTGGAGACAAAATGAATTCCATATGCAAGCCAACTTGATAATATTTGTCATAGCCTATTGGTTACACATTCATCAGAAGAACTGTGGTGCAGGTCAGTGGTGGGATTCAAAATTTTTTATTACTGGTTCTGTGGGTGTGGCTTGGTGGCCATGGCAGGGGAAGGTTACTGCAAAATCCCCATTCCCTCCTGATCAGCTGGGACTCGGGAGGCAGAGAATAGATGGGGGCAGGTTCAGTTAGAGGTGGTATTTACTGGTTCTCCGAACTACTCAAAATTTCCACTACCGATTCTCCAAAACTGGTCAGAACCTGCTGAATACCATCTCTGGTGCAGGTGTGAATTCTTTTGTATACCAGGGCAGCCAGAGTAACTAATAGAGAGGTGTTAATCAAATAAAAGCAGAAACATCACTAGAAACTAAAATCATAAAACTACATCTGAATGACTTTGACCATGTCATCGTATAAATTTATTGGAGATGTCAATGATGCTAGGAATGGTTAGTAGAAAAAAGAAGAAGGGGCAAGCAAAGAACACACAGGCTTGATAACATCAAATCTTATACAAAGTTAAAAATCCAACAATTGAAAGAAGCTGTACTTCACAGGGTATCATGGTGGGCACTTGTCTATAAAGTCATCAAGAGTCAGACACAAATGGTTAAAACAACAACAGTGCATCAGAGTCAGAGCCTTACAGATTGGGATTTTAGGTCAATAGAAAAAAAAGTAATTTCCTCTCTGCTTAAAGTATCTGGTTTATTCACCAAAGGCATGACGTTAAAAAAAATCTAATGGTCGGGGAACACTTAATAGTTGGCAGCCTCTGTGTTGGCTCTCCACATATGTTATTCTTAAGACTTTCTCTTTAAGAAGCAATGCTTGACTTCATAGAGATTCTGTGTATAAAATAAAAACAGAAAATTGTACATTAAAAGTTCATTATGGGCAACAACCCATGAGGTTTAATCTGCCTGGTCAATATTACCACCCTCTGCTTCTTCTCATGCTGATGTAAAAATAATAAGAAAGAATCAATTTCTTTCCCTTCAACCACCAATCAATATGACTGGGCTGATATCTAAGAGGGGAGAAAAAAAATCTGCCTCCAAATAGTGACCATCTTATCTGCCACCATTCCAATTGGGTTCACATAAGAAGGCCTGGAAGTCATATCATTTCAAATCTTCTGCAGAATTACGGTATTAAGAAAGCCCGTTATTTGTTTTTTTTTTAATCTCAGTCTTTGGAAATGGAGATGATGCACATATTCCCCACGGAAAGTATGTGTAATTTAGCATGTTGTTTCTTTCCAGAAGCTCAGTGTTACAGAACAAATAAGAACTTTTAAAACATTATCGGAGCAGACTGCATATTTAGAGAGACTGAAATGTTTCCAAGATCAAGCTTATCAACAGGGAACTGCGAACTTGCTTCCATTCACTAGACACTAAACTGGAATTTAAAATAGTAGAGGGAACCGGCATGCATTGTTTAGCAAGATGGGTATCAATAATGCATTTTTTAAAAAAAGTTCTTTTTCAAGTTAGAAACAGTAACATGAAAGCCGCACAGTGGGACTGTCAGGCAAAGCGGTGGTTCTACACACAGGGGAAGATCTGTGCACAAGAGACAAAATGCATGGCAACATTTACTAGCCGTTATAACAAAAAGAAGGAAAAGGCGAAAATGGCAATCAGATGATTCTGAAGGTGAGATACTGTAAATCCCACTCATATGTTGATGATCACATATTTCTTTAAACATCATCAACTCACAGAACTAATAAAATTTTACCAAGAATCAAATATTTATTACATCAAGATAGCTATATATGAATATGAAACTCAGACAAATTCCCATTTTCTTCATTTAAGCATTACCTGTGCAACACCTGTGATGTAATACATTGCTGGAATTATCAACTGGATACAAGTTGGACAGTTTGGACTGAAAACAATACAACCCCCCGCCCCCCCCCCCCCCGATAATTAATATGTATGCATGTTGCTAGATTACATTTGCCCTTCTATAGCTTCTGGGTGGTCTTCAAGGATAGTTGCATATAGACCTCATTGCAACAGGCTGATTGTGAGGCTATTCAATCAGGCTTCCTGATTGAGAAAAGGGTGCAACTGGCATATAAGAGGAACCTATGCAAAGGACCTCCTGGCCACAGCTGGGATCTACTCACTGAGCAGTAGCTTAAGTCCAGGAGGACCCCTAAATTATGCAACAGTTTCAAAAGGGGAAGTGCAACTTCTAAAACCAATGGTTTCTGATTCAGGGTGGGGGGCACAGGGCTAAGCATTCAATCTTGTCAGGACTGAGATTAAATTTATTCCTCTTCAGCCGGAGCCAAACTGCCTCCAGATGATGTACATTGGCAATACTTGTAATCTGGATGAAGCAGTGTAGGATGGAAAGGAGAATAGTTTGCAAAGATAGAAAGATATAAAGTGATATAGGAAATGTTATTAATGCAAAATACTTCTTTTTCTCCTTTCTCCTTTCTCCTCCTTCTCCTTTTCCTTCTCCTCCTCCTCCTCCTCCTCCTCCTCCTCTCCTCCTCCTCCTTACACTCTTTCTTGCCCTTGCCTTTGCCCTTCCTCTTCCTTCCATCCACCCACCCAGATTTTTTTTAGAATGCCTGTTAAACATCTTAATCATTACCTGCCAATGTTGGAAAATAAATGTTGTCTTCAAAAAGACAAAGGAATTGTTGACAATTTTGTCAATAAAATTTTTGCATTAATCTGAGTTATGAAGAAGATAAGAGATATTTAATTATCCTTCTGTTTATTGCCCAATAATTTCTGCAACATTATCCCTGATTTCCAATGCATCAATTAAATTATACTTCTACAATCAACACAGTCAGATTAATATGAACCCGAAGGCCTAGTATTCCACATAAGTTGTTTCTGTTACCAGTTTTGAATACATAACACCTATGACAAGATAACATCTTCCCTCCATGGTTCATCAAAGAAGCTTAGATAGTGTGAAGCACACCATTCAATGCACGTATTACCTGTTTTCCAAGGTACAGTATGGCTCTTGAATATGTTGTTTGATACTGCATACTTCAGGGGTGTCAAAATCAAGGATCTGGCCCATGGGGTGCTTAAATCCTGCCTGTGGAGCCAGCCTGCAAATATCAAACAACTGGTCCGCAGTGCCTCTGCTGTCCAAAATGGGCTGCGTTTGGCCAGTTTTTGGTCTCCCTGGCCTTCTGCAGCACCCTGCCAGACAAAAATAAACCCTGGGGACAACCACTGACACTCTTAAGTTGCACATGATGCGTGTACTTCAAATCAGATAGATCAGAGTATTTCAAATGGATCAAAACTTATGAACCTTGATAGGAACCAAAGCAGGCAAAAACTTGGATGAAACAGGTAATTCTTATAAGAACGCATGCATACGGCTTTGTAAACCCAGCTTCAATTGAATTTTTTGCTCAATTTATTAGAATTGAATAAACATGAGCAATCAAATTACAGAATTCATAAGCAGAATTTGGCAACTGGGTTTTCATATGCTACTTATCCATAAAATAGATGTTGCCATATTATTTTAGTGACATATTCAAGACATTCCAGATTTGTTTGGGCATTAGGGATGATTGGTGTGAGGTAAATGATTGATATATCATGATTTTCAGAATCGTGTTTGGATTAATGATGATATTTTTAAGGTAATCAACACTACAATTAAGCTCAATTCACCTGAAAGAGCCACTTTGTTAATGCCTCGACAAAGTAAAGCAGAGGGCAGTACATCTCTACGTTGAAATGTATTTGAATATAAGTATAAATATAATCTGGTTTTAACCTCACTCGTGCAAAATTATAGCAGAAACAAAAAAAGAAAGAAAAAAAACTAGTGTGTGTATGGAGTGATTGTGGTTGTATTTAAAAGTCTGACAGCCCAAGGATAGAAACTATCTTTAAACCTCTTTGTTCAGCTGGCTATACTTTGATGTCTTCTGCCCAATGGTAGAAGTGCAAAGAGACCAGGGTGTGAATCATCTCAACATCATAGGTAGCTTAGGTTGGTAATTGGGCTGTTGGTCTGAGCTAGGAACTTGACAATTTGGTTGCAAACATTTTGTCACTATTCGAGGGAACTACTATGCAACAACAAAACTCACAACTCATCAGCTCACAAGAAATCAAACCATGTCTCAGTAACAACAAACAGCTTTTCAAACAGACCAAAACCAGAGCACGACTCAGCAATATCCAAACAAATAACAGTAATTTACATCATACAGACAGTACTTAAAACCAAAGATCATGCCTCAGCAACAACAGCCAGCCAATCAAAGAGCCTAAAGTCAGACCATGACTCAGAATAGCCAACAAACAACATCCACACTAATTTCCATCACATAAAAAGGTAAAGACCAGTGCTCTGTCAGATGAGCACAATACAAAATACACTGATGATGTCTCCTCAAATGGTGATGAAACCAAATTGCAACCAAATTGCCAAGCTCAGACCTCAGACCAACAACTCTATGTTACCGGAAAGAGATGATTTGAAGGCGCACTTTATTCAACACTTCATTGAAAAGAAGCACATCTGCAAAGCTCTCTATGGCCCCATCCATTCATCCTTCTATCCATCAGTCCTTCTATCCATCCATCTATATAGCTGATTCATCCATCCATCCATCCATCCATCCATCCATCCATTCATCCATCCATCCATCCATCTGCAGCTGTTCAGCATCTGGTCAATTTTTGCTCAGAAGCTAAGCACAGGGTAAAAGCTCAGTTAATACTTGAATGGAAGACCAGAACTTAGGCTGGATTGGAAAATAGGAAAAGATCTCAGAACGTACAATAGGACAAACCATCCTTTTTATCACAACCAGAAAAAGTTCATGTGATATGTATGTGTGTGTGTATGATAGAGACTGATAGATTTCATATTATGCAATATGATATCATTAATATATATTGGGTGTGTTTGGTAAGAGTAAAATTTACAACTGAACTATTTAAAGTATGAGAAAGTCTAAAACAAATGTATTGTTTATGAACATTTATTCCATACTTTACACATTCTTCTAGGACTTTACAAATACCATTTGCAACATTTGCTTTTTGTTGCTCAGGATTTTTTTCATTTAATAGTGTGGAGCACTGAAAATTAAAATGAGTAAGTTTTCCAAAAGTGGATGTTAAGCTGAATCCATACCAAGAAATATTTAGCATTATTACTACAAGTCCGTTATAGGTTTGAGGCTTTTAATTCAAAGTCATATAACCATTGGTGGGATTCAAATAATTTGACAACCGGTTCTCTGCCCTAATGATTTCTTCCAACAACAAATTCACTAAACTGCTCAAAAAGTTAACAACTGGTTCTCCCGAAGTGGTGCAAACTGGCTGAATCCCACCACTGGATATAACTGCATGCACCCGTTTCACTATTTTCAGGAATATGTTAGATTCCTTTGAAGGAAGGGTGGGGAAGACATTCAACAAGATCTAGCATGTTAAAACTTTCCCTTAATATTTGCTAACACAATTGCTGAAATTTTTCAGGGTATTTCTCTTGAATTTTTCCCATTCTCCTCCTGACCAGTATATTTTCATATATACAGAAATTTCCTTTTAAGCCTCTCTTGCATTATTTATTGGGACAGTCAATCAACATTAATGCAGATAAGTGAGTGGGGAGTGGGGAAAGGCACACATGATGCAAATTAGCATTCTGGCCGAAGTAGGCTTTGTATTTTCATTACACAGAAAATGAAAAGCAGAACAGCTTTAAGCTCTGTGAGCAAAAGCATCCTTTGAACTTGAAATACATGATATTAAGAAATGTTTCAACAATACTGCACTGAATTAATGGGATGGCACAATGAATGATGGCATCTAATTACATTCTTAATTAAATCTTGTCATAGTCTCTCATTGAGAAAAAGACAGCACAGTTGGATTGGACTTTTTTTCCCCTTTGTAAATTAGCCCATGGCTGATTAACAGGTGCTCTTCATATATTAATTACTGAAAAATGGAATCCAACATGGCTCCAGAAGGAAGTGAACATGCAACATAGCTATCCATCAATGGCCTTTCTCAAACAGGCATCAGAAAGTAATGGGTTCTGTCTGAGAGCTACATGGATTTTATGCAGATCACACTCTTGAGAAACAACGGTGCACTCAAATATATGTTAGGAGATACAAAACAAGTGAACAAATAAAAATACAAAATATTCACAGTATTCACAATATTTTTGGTGACTTTCCACAATTCTATAAACTGCTATGCACCCTTTTAAAAAATGCTGTAGTCATGCCATGCAGGACACAGTGACACAAAGCCCACTGGCAGAATTAATTGCTCCTTCCTTTGGGAGTGACCAGAATGCCTATCCAAAATAACCAGAAGATGGGAGATGGGAGACTTTAAAGGGAGAGTATGATATTGCCAAAAGGAAGAGAAGAAAGTGAAATTTACACTCCCTCATACTAGATATAACTCACTATATTGGACCTACCAAGACATGAGCAACCATAATGAAAACTTCTTCAATCTGATGCTCCCAATGATGATAGACTTACCAAATAAACTCCCTAAAAATACATGGAAGTCTACTTCTGGGTGTAATTTCCTCTCCAGTTTATGTCATGCTCCAATGTTATAGAACAGTAATGGTTAACCTTTTTGCCCTCGTGTGCCATATGCAGGGGGAGCTCAAAGGGGGGGGGCATGTGTGGGCATGCCCACACCCATAATCCCATGTCCATAACCCTTCTGCCCACATGTACATGCCACCCCCACCCCCACGCACATTCGTGCACAACCCCTGCCCTCCATCCACTTTTGGCCCGTGATGGACCCGTTTTTCACCCTCCCCAGGCTCCAGAGGCTTTCTAGGAGCCTGGAGAGGGCAAAAAAGGACTCCCCAATCCCCCAGAGGCCCTTCGGAGGCTTCAGGAGGCTTACCTAAAGCCTCCAGAGGGCAAAAAATGGCCCTACGGGCAACCCAGAAGTTTGGGAATGGACCTCTGGATTGCCCATATGGCCTTCAAGAGGCTTACCTGAAACCTCTGAAGGCAGAAAATAGCCCAATGTGCAAACCAGAAGTTGGTTCTTGAACTTCCTGTTTGCCCATTGGGTTGTTTTAGCTCTCTGGAGGCTTCAGGAAAGCCTCCAGAGAGCATAAAATGGCCAAAAATTAAGGCTGAAGTCAGCTGACAGCACGCACATGTGCGCTGGAGCTGACAGGCAACACCTTGCATGTCTAAGGTGACCAGATGTCCTGATTTCAGTGGGAAATAACAATTTATTTATAACAATTTATAACAATTTGTCCCGTGTCCCGGGCCATTTTAAAAAAGTCCCGATTTTCTGGCTTCATGTTGAAAGCCCAGTGGATTTGCTTAAGAAATCCTAATCGGGGCAAGACAAAAGACACCCTGTCTAACCTCTCTCTCTGTCTCAGTACTTTCATTGAAGATATTAAAACTTTAAAGCAAGAAAACGGACCCCCCCATGCCCCTTTTACCTCATTATATAAGAAAAAATGACCAAGTACCATAGAGCTCCAGGAAACACGTGGGTAGAGAGGTTGTGAGTGTTACTTCCTGAATTTTCCAGAGGGGAGGGGCACGGAGTTTGGAGGTCTGCTCCAAAATGATGGCAAAGTTTCTTTGAAAAATATTTCCCTGACTAATTTCACCGTTTCAATTTGCTCAGTTCTTTGTATTAACATCTTGTCAGAACCTCTCCATTAGATAATTAGGAAAGAAGACCACGAGACTCCGTGGGTAGAAATCAAGTGTACTTTTACTAATTATAAATGATTAAAGGCATAGCGAAGCGAAGACTGATTATTTAGGCGCGAAAGCGATTGATATATAGAATAACCCATTCCCCACCCCTTGGCATCACAGTTACAGTCCAATCATAATTCTCCCAAATGTCAGGTGTGAGATAACTTCAAAAGGCATCACGAAGATGTAATGTCGGTGCCGTTAGTCCTGGCGGGAACCTCCTACGCATGCGTAGTCCGACAGGCAGCTGAGCTCCAGAAACTTCCTCCAGCACAATTAGTAACCCCCCCCCAAAAATACCAAGCCCTCCCTCCCCGTTTCATGGCAGCCGAAGCAACAGCAAAGCAGAGGCTGACATCCGGCCGTCCTCCGGAAAAAGGTGTTCAGGCCTGGAAAATGACAAAACACAAACAAACAGACGAACAACAAAAACAGAAGAGAAAAAGAGGGGGGGGGGAGAGAAAGTCAAGGCTTGTCAGGATAAGCAGAATAAAACTGTCGAAGCAGTCGGGGAGCACGGACATGGGACTTGTCCACCCACTCGGTATGAGATGGAGGAAAATGCTTCCAAGCCACTAGGTACTGTATTCGATTCCGCCATCACCGAGAGTCCAATATTTCTCGAACCTCAAAATGTTGTTCACCATCAATCAATAGGGGGGCAGGTGGTGGGTCCACAGGCGGACGTAAAGATGAGAAACGAACTGGTTTAATGAGGTTAACGTGGAAAACTGGATAAACACGGCTGAGATGCTTGGGTAGCTGCAAGCGAACCAAAACAGGATTGATGACTTTGATGATGGGAAATGGGCCCACGTACTTAGGCCCCAACTTCTTAGACTTTTGTGTAGTTTGAAGGAACTTCGTGGATAAATAAACCTGGTCACCCACTTTGTACTGATAAGGTTGCGCACGTTTCTTATCAGCCTGTTTCTTATGAGCGCGATGCGCAGCATCCAAAGTACTAAGTGCCAAAGGCCAAATATGGCTCAATCGGTCACTCCACTGCAAGACGGAGGAAATTTGTGGTTGCTCAAGGGGAACCTCAGGAATAGGAACAAAGTCCTGACCAGACACAACACGAAAAGGAGTGAATCCAGTGCTGCTATGCACAGAATTATTATAAGCCACTTCAGCGTGCGGCAACAAGTCCACCCAATCATCTTGCTGGTAATTGATGAAACAACGTAAATATTGTTCCAGAACAGAATTAGTCCTCTCGCAAGCCCCATTAGTTTGAGGGTGGTGGGCGGAGCTTAGGCCCTGGGTGAAGCCAATGCGCTTAAGAAACTCCCTCCAGAAAACAGAAGTGAATTGGACACCTCTATCGGAAATGATGCGATCAGGCACCCCATGCAAACGGTAAATGTGAGAAATGAAGAGCTTAGCAAGTGCCTTTGCAGATGGAATCTTGTGGCACGGAATAAAATGAACTTGTTTGGAAAATAAGTCCGTAACCACCCATATGACGGTGTGCCCCTGGCTCTCGGGAAGTTCGACAATAAAGTCCATAGAAATTTCCTTCCAAGGGGCGACAGGGCGGGCTACAGATTGGAGTAGACCTTGCGGCTTCCCTGGTGGTCGTTTAGTGGCTGCACAGACCGGACAACTGGCAACATAAAGTTCAATGTCCTTTTTCAAAGAGGGCCACCAAAACTGCCTCTTCACCAAATGCAGCGTCTTCACAAATCCAAAGTGACCCACCAACTTGGAATCATGAGCCCGTTGGAGGACAATGAGACAAAGAGAGGCAGGGAAGTAAAGTTTCGCCCCAATCCATGGTAAATCGTCCCTCATTGTGCATTCACCTCGATGCTGCTGGAACCAGTCATCCTGGGGAAGGGCCTGTTTGAGGTCAGAGAGGAAATCTTGAGGCACTTCTACTTTCGAGCGCACCTGCTGCCGAGTGACAACCGGAGCAGCAAGGCTGGATGCGGGAACCACGGGCTGAACAATACTCAACTTAGAGCAGTTGTACTGAGGGAGTCTGGACAAAGCATCAGCCATGAAATTCTTTCCCCCCGGGATGTACTTGAGTGTGAAATTAAAACGATTGAAATGCTGAGCCCAACGCATCTGCTTAGGGGAGAGACACCTGGGAGTCCACAAAGCTTCTAAGTTCTTATGGTCAGTCCACACCTCAAACGGGTGTTTAGCGCCCTCCAGAAAGTGGCGCCACGTGGCCAAAGCCCACCGTACAGCAAATGCTTCCTTCTTCCAGATTGCCCAACACCTTTCCGTGTCCGTGAGCTTACGGGAGGTGTATGTGCATGGTTGTAAATTACCTTGGTCGTTAGTCTGAAGCAAGACGGCCCCAACCGCCACGTCGCTGGCATCAGCTTGAATGACAAAAGGCTTGTCCATGTCCGGATGCTTCAGAACCGGTTCCACCGCAAAGAGTCGTTTCAGCTTCTCAAAAGCAGCCTGACACTCCATGGTCCAATCCAGCGGCTTGCTAGGCAAACTTCCTCCAGCACAATTAGTACCACCCCCCCAAATACCAAGCCCGGCTTGCTAGGCTTGTTTAGGCCCACCTTTGGACTTCAACAAATTAGTGATAGGAAGCGCAATTTTGGCAAAAGAAGGAATGAACTGACGATAGAAATTGGCAAAACCCAAAAATTTCTGCAATTGTTTACGTGTACGGGGCGCCTCCCACTCAGTGACCACCTTTACCTTGGTGGGGTCCATCTCAATACCAGCGGGGGAGATACAATACCCAAGGTAGTCAATCTTCTCCTGGTGAAATTCACACTTGGACAACTTGGCGTAAAGTTCAGCGGCTCGGAGCTTCTTCAGGACAGTGCGGACTAATGTGACGTGTTCGTCATAAGTTTGAGTGTAAATAAGGATATCATCTAAATATACGATAACGTCTTTGTAAAGGTGGTCATGCAAAATTTCATTAATTAATTGCATGAAGACTGCAGGCGCCCCCTGCAGGCCAAAGGGCATCACCCGGAACTGGAAACAACCGAGGGGGCAGTTGAAAGCCGTCTTCCACTCATCCCCCTCCTTTATGCGGACCCTATAGTATGCTTCTCTGAGGTCCAATTTAGTGAAAATGCGGCCCTTTCCAAGTTGGGCCAGCATGTCCTTCATCAGAGGTAACGGGTATAGGTTTTGAGCTGAGATACAGTTCAGGTTTTTGAAATTAACACATAATCTCAGGGAGCCATCTTTCTTCTCTCTAAACAACATGGGTGCAGCTACCTTGGGTCGTGCCGGCTCAATGAAACCCCTTTCCAAGTTTTTATCAATGAATTTTCTCATTTCCTCCATTTCCCTAGGAGACATTGAATATATTTGGGGCTTTGGAAGCTTTACCCCCGGCAAAATATCGATGGAGCAATCAGTAGGTCTGTTGGGTGGAAGCTTATCGGAAGATTTTTCACTAAAAACCTCTTTCAGGTCCCAATACTCTTTTGGAATCTTTTCTTCCCCCTCAATTCTCTCCTGGCCCCTGGCGGCCAATGCGGGGCTGGAGCCAGCAGGCTCTGGGGTATCGCCCTCCCCGTTTGGAGCTGTGCTGGTGCGAATGCGCAGCCACCCCTCCCTCCAATTAATGCGAGGGTTCCATTTACGAAGCCAGGGGAGTCCCAAAATAAGGGGTCTGTCCATTCCAGGAGCCACAATAAAAGAGATCAATTCTACATGGGTACCCATTTTCATCTCTAGAGGTTCAGTGTAGAAATGGGCTGGGCCACCCCCTGCAATGGATCCATCGATTTGGCAAAAGACAATAGGGGTTTTCAAAGTCCTTAATTTCAGGCCCAGTTTTTCAACCATTGCAGGATTAATCATACATCTCAAACAACCCAAATCAAGGAGGGCAGGAAGTTGTTCTGCCTCCCCATCGGGTGGTACTCTTAATTCTATTGGGATCAACATGGGGCCTTTATTTGAACTCACCCAACGAGGCGAGGCGTCGTCATCGGAGTCATCAGAGGAGCTGGGTGTGACATCAGCGTCATCCTCCACCTCCTGCCTGAAGTGCTGGGGGGTGTTGTCGGCAGCGAAAGCAGACTCTTTCTTCCTCCCCGGGGTCTTGCTCGTCTTCCCTTCCCTCTTGGCAGGGGGCGGGGCAGTTGCTGGAAGTTTTACGCGGCACTCTGTGGCGCAGTGGCCCCCCCTTCCACAACGGAAGCACGTGAACGGCTTGGCCTTGCCGGCGGAGCTTCCCTTTCCTTCACCCCTGATGCGGAACGGGGCCTTTTGAGCTGGGGAGGTGATCTCTTTGCTCTCTCCTCTCTCGCTCGTTGAAGTCTAATCAAGTCGAGCTCAACATCTGCTGCATTTTCATACCAAGCTGTAACTCGCTTGGGAAGGTGTCTGTTAACGCATTGTTGGTAAATGTCCTCATTTAATCCTAACGCAAACTGATCAAGAAGTGCATCTTCAGACCAGCCTCTCATATAACAAGAAAGCTGTTGAAACTCCTGAATATATTCAGCCACCGGTCTATCTCCCTGTTTGAGGGCCATAAATTTCACCTTCCCCCGTTTCTCAATTAGTGGGTCATCAAATCTCCTTTTGAACACAGTCATAAAAGCATCAAAAATCCTCAGGAGGGGAGAATTGCTTTGGTGTAAGCTGACCATCCATTCGGCCGCTTCTTCCTCCAAAGAAAGTAAAACCATTTGCACCTTCATTTCATCTGTTTCTAAATCGGGCCCATAAATTTCCATATAGTTCCAAATTTGTATAACAAAGAGACCCAGTTTCTTGGAATTCCCGTCATATTTTACTGGCAAGGGAGGGACTTTTGCCATTCTGCGTCTTCTGGGGGCCCCCCCTACTCTGGCAGCAGCCCTGGCTGGTGGGGGGAGAAGCTGTTTCTGGGTTTGTTTGCTCCCATCCTCCCTCGGCCTCTTCACCCTCCCTAAATTTTTGCATAGAGTACCTTTGTTCAAACTCTTCCGTTTGTTCTCTTTCCCGGGGCCTCCGTTCGGTCAAGGTTTCTTCCCAGTCAGCTGGTTTTCTCCTTTGTTTTCTCCTGGTAATTCCTGCATCCAAACTCTCGCTATTCTCTTTTTGCCCCACATCTAGGGACCATCGAGGGGGAACCGCAGGGTCCGCTATTCCCAGGCCAGCCATCCTCCCAGGTAACGATGGGTCTGCAGTTTCCCTTTCAGTCTCTTCTTCATCGCTCGCTCGCAAAGACATTTTCCTCGTTCCTTCTTGTAAGTACACCCCCCACGGAAGGTTGAAATCTCCTGGTGGGGTGAGAGTGAGTCTTCGCTTACTGTCAGAACCTCTCCATTAGATAATTAGGAAATCAAGTGTACTTTTACTAATTATAAATGATTAAAGGCATAGCGAAGCGAAGACTGATTATTTAGGCGCGAAAGCGATTGATATATAGAATAACCCATTCCCCACCCCTTGGCATCACAGTTACAGTCCAATCATAATTCTCCCAAATGTCAGGTGTGAGATAACTTCAAAAGGCATCACGAAGATGTAATGTCGGTGCCGTTAGTCCTGGCGGGAACCTCCTACGCATGCGTAGTCCGACAGGCAGCTGAGCTCCAGAAACTTCCTCCAGCACAATTAGTAACCCCTCCCAAATACCAAGCCCTCCCTCCCCGTTTCATGGGCAGCCAAAGCAACAGCAAAGCAGAGGCTGACACATCTACATCATTCTGGGTTGACTTGTAGTGCAAGCCTGCTGGTAAGTGAGCTGGGTTTTTTTCTTTTCTTTTTTTAATGTATTTTAAAATAATATTTTATTTATTGTGCATAGGATTTTTTAAAATAGCTTTATTCTGTGTGGATTCTTTTTTTAAATTGTCTTAGACTATCTAAAAAAAGATTCTATCCAAAATACAAAATACCAGCTGCAGTTATTCACTTAAGAACTGTGGCAAGAAAGGTGGTATAGTGACCAAAGTTACAATGGCATTGAAAAAAGTGAGATGACCATTTTTCACACTTAGCGACCATTTTCACACTTAGCGACCATTGCAGCATCCTCATGGTCACGCGATCAAAATTTTGATGTTTGGCAACAGATTCGTATTTATGATGGTTTCAGTTTCCTGGGGTCATTTTAATTGCCTTTTGACAAAGGCAATTTGGGAAACCAGATTCACTTATGTTACTAACTTATCAGCTGCAGTTATTCACTTAAGAACTGTGGCAAGAAAGGTGGTATAGTGACCAAAGTTACAATGGCATTGAAAAAAATGACTGATTACCATTTTTCACACTTAGTGACTATTTTCACACTTAGCGACCATTGCAGCATCCTCATGGTCACGTGATCAAAATGTTGATGTTTGGCAAGAGTTACAATTTATATTTGTAAATTGTAGTTATGCTGAAATAAAAAAAATTACAATACTATTTTTGCGTTATATGAAAATTTTTGTTGCTCCGTATAAAATTTTTAATCAAGCCCCCCCCGCCCCCCCCGGTCAAAGGTGTCCCTCTTTACCAATCTGAAAATCTGGTCACCTTACGCATGTCCTAACAAATGACTCCACCTGCCACCTGTGGCACGCATGCCATAGGTTCTCCATCATGGATATAGAATCATAGGATTGGAAGGATAGCAATAGCAATAGCAATAGCAGTGGACTTATATACTGCTTCATAGGGCTTTCAGCCCTCTCTAAGCGGTTTACAGAGAGTCAGCATATTGCCCCCAACAATCTGGGTCCTCATTTTACCCACCTCGGAAGGATGGAAGGCTGAGTCAACCCTGAGCCGATGAGATTTGAACCGCTGAACTGCTGATCTAGCAGTAGCCTGCAGTGCTGCATTTAACCACTGCGCCACCTTGGCTCAAGGAACCTTGGAAGTCTTCTAATCCAATCCCCTGCCCAAAGCAGGAGATTTTATTCCATCCCAAACAAATGGCTGTCCAATCTTTTCTGGAAAACTTTCAGCAATGGAAGAAACAACTTCAGGAAGCAAACTGTTCCATTGATTGTTCTCATTGTCAGAATGCTTCTTCTTAATTTCAGGTTGAATCTCCCTTTAACAAGTTTCCATCCATTGTTTCTTGTCCTGCCCTTAGTTGCTTTGGAGAATAAGTCAACCCCCACTCCTCCGTAATAGCCAATCAAGTACTGGAAGAGAGCTGTCAAGTTTCCCTTCATTCTCCTCTTCGCTAGGCTAGACATATCTAGTTCCCTTAACCATCATCATAGTTTAGTCTCCAGTATAATCTTTACTGCTATTCTCTGCACTTTTTCTAGAGTCTCCATATTCTTTTTATATTGTGGGGGCCAGAACTGGATGCAATGCCTTCAGGAAAGCTTTAAAAACCTGGCTGTCCCGGCAGGCCATTGGGCTGTTGACCTCATTGTTGAGGTCCAGCCCCAATTAGAATGAATGTATGTGGTGTTGTGATTTTAAACTGTCTTTTTTTTCTCTTTTTTTCTTTCTTTTTTTTGTAAGCCGCCCAGAGTCCTTCGGGATTGGGCGGCATATAAATTTTGATAATAAATAATAATAAATAAATAAATAAACAATATTCAAAATGTGACTTCACTAGTGCAGCAGTACTTTCACTCCAGTCTGCCCAATATGAAAATGCTGACTACTTAAAGCAGAGGTGTCAGGGCTGTGTTTGACCTCAGGGGGGTCAGGGTAAGCATGGTTGAGGGGGGCATGGCTAACTCATTATTGCTCATGTCAGAGGCACCGATGGTGACCCAAGCACTCTGCCAGTGGAAAAAAAGCTCTGTTTTCAGCTGCAACCGCTTCCTGCAACCCTCTGTCAGCAAAAATGGAGCTTGGGAGTCCCACCTGTGGCCTTGTGAGCCCCATTTTTGCCTGTGACATCTCCTGCAACTCTCTGTCAGCAAAAACAGCTCATGTGGGCCACACGTGGCCCACCAGAGCTCCTTTTCACTGGCAGCGACAGCACCAACCAGTCCTTTGCTATTTCCAGGAAGGCCCCCAGGTCTTGAGTTTGACATCCCTGATTTAAAGTATGACAATTATGACATCAAGATCCAATATAAATAGAAGAAAGAGGGAATGAAAGCTACTGGTTGGATTATTGTTGCAAGAGATAGCTGCCATGCCTCCAGTTATCTTCATACTCTGCTTAAACAAAATCTGATTTCACTAAATCAGCAATCTTTGCTGATTGGCAGGTGATTTTTCTTTTAATTAATCATTTTCTAATCACAGTAGTCACAATAGTGTGAATAGAAATCTATACTTTTGACTAAACAGTTACTGAGAATACATACAAACGTTTGCCTTTTATCATGCTGATGCAATATTTGAATTTAATTTTTCAATGCATCATTGCTTCAAAAATTACCATTGCACCTAAACATCTAATCACATCTAATCAAGCAATTTTCTTCATAATCTAAATGTTCTGAAGTATTTCCTTCCACAATTATATTCTGGGTTTTAAATGTTTCAGATGTACCTCTCCTCATGTAGTGATTGTGTTTCATTAAAAAAAAAAATGGTTGTTAAGTGAAATGGTCCCGAAATGAATTTGTCCAGATTTTAAAACTCTGAATATCACTGGTTACTGCCTGAATTACTCAGTAATTCAGATAAAATTCTCTCCTATTGTGCCTGATCCAATTTCCCCCTCTTTTTTGACCCTCACAAGCAGCTGAGATTGCTTAATCAAGCTATCTCTTCCTGAACTGTTTTTCTTCACAGTGTACCACTTCCCTTTACTAAAACTGCTAATTGTAAATTAACAAGTTCAGCTCTGTGACCTTAATAAAATGATCTGAACTGGTTGACTAGTTGGCTGTTGCTGTTGCCTGAAACTGACCAGATCTTAATCACTTTCATAGGGAAGGCTTGTGTTGTTAGGCACACAAAATTTGGTAGTCAATGCATACATAGATTTTCTGGGGCCGGGGTGAATTGGTCTGGTTGTTGTGGCTGACTGGGTGGGCATGGTCAAGGCCAGGGCAGTAAGGGCTCATCCCTCGCCATCTCTGGGATGGCCCACAGGCCAACTCTGCAGCCTATCACAGGCTGCATCCAGCCTGTGAGCCGCATGTTTGACACCCTTGGTCTATCGTAACTAGATTATGTAGAAATAGTCTCCCTCCTATTTTTGCTTTTTTTTTCCCCAAAGGGAGCCTATAAGTGCAATGGTATAAGTTCTGAATTCATTAGGTTTTCCCTCCCCCATAAATAAAACTTACAGTTCCAGGAATTAGAAGTAGGCATATATACAATAAGGATACAGAGGGAAACAATGAAGTCTGACAACTATCAGAACTATGCAGAAAATCTGCCTCACCCACTTTGTTTTAGCGGACACAGCTAGTAACTCAGATAAAGTAAAATATTTCATGGATGCTTTGAATTTACTTTTTGTAAAAAGTTTGGTTCCACAGAAAAGTATGGGAAACTGAAAGAAAGCATAGAGATCTGCCTTATACCTAGGCAGATTATCGATCTTTCCAGCTCAATATTTTCTGCCTTTAATGTTAGTGGGTATCTGGGATTTTCAGATAGAAGTTTCTTCCAGCTCTATCAAGAGAGATAACATGGATTGATTCTGGGACCTTTATCTTGCATAGAAGAAAAAAAGCACATTGGGAGGGAAACGGTCAAAGGGGGAAAAGTGAACAGCAAGGCAGAGTGTCACACAACCTTTTATTCAGCAACTTCCTTCAGTTTGACTCTGACAACTTTGTATTTAACAAACAAAAAGTATAAAGTCCCATCCCTTACAGTGTTATCTAATAAACACAAGACACTATGTAAGACCTTATATAGAACCAAAAGGGTTGAAAATAGAGAGACTTTAAGGACTTTTCCTTCTGTTTTCCAAAAAACCAAAAAGACTTCACTAAACATGGCCTTCACTGCATGTAGAAATGATGGAATAATAATTTATCTTTATGTGGAAGCAAAATAAACCCATTTGTGCTTGTGCTAAATTTCAGGAGCAAGATGTCAACACATTCAGCACATTTCTTAATCTCAGAATACATCTAACAATAGTACGTAATAGCAATGAGACTTATATACCACTTCACAGTGCTTTAAAGCCCTCTCTAAGTGGTTTTACAGAGTCAGCATATTGTCCCCAACAAACCTGGATCCTCATTTTACCGACCTCGGATGGATGGAAGGTTGAGTCAACTTTGAGCCAGCAAGACTCGAATTGCTGAACTGCTGGCAGTCAGCATTCAGCAGAATTAGTCTGCAATACTGCCTTTTAATCACTGTGCCACTACAGCTCTTGTGATGTTTTTAGAGACAAATTATTTCCTATGTTTGAAATACTTTTGAAAAATAACATGATTTTTTTCTGTCCTTCCTTACATACAGTCATATTAGAGAATTAATAATTATCCAAATGCAGACAAGCGGTTCTATATATAAACTTTTTACAAAGGAAATCTTTTGGTTGGGTCTTAAATTATCAATCAAAGCAAACTTATCCTTAAATAGATAGCATCTTATAGCAGGCCAAGTGACCTGTTCTTTTCCCATGTATATCAACCAGCTAAGTGGACATTTTATTTTTCTGATTTCCCATTCAATACTTTTCATCGTTCCACTCTGTTGGAGGCAATGCTTTGGAAACTCCCATGGCTTGACACCCAGCGTATCTACAACAATCAGTACATTCTGCTAAAGAGAATATACAGTTTCAATCTCCTCCAAATGGTATGGTAATTTTGATGTACACATCTTTAGAAATGATGTTTTATGCTGTAATAGTTTAGAAAAGTTTTATGGATTCCTATGCAACATATTCATTTTAATATTTCCTAGGAAATATTAAAGTGAATAAATGCTTTGATGCCTCTAAGAATATATCAACACCATTTTTTCATGTAATGATAGGTCTCCATTTATCCACTATTCTTTTTCATAGAATGTTGTATTGTTTTGTATCTTGCATTGTTTAGGTTTCTATAATATATTTTGACAATGTTAACTTACTTTTACCATCCATTATTGTTTTGACAGCAGTGTATTGAACAGTGGCAAGCTTCATGGGTTGCATTTGTCACGTAATGCAGCCACACAAGCAATTGAGAAACTGCAAGGATGCATATGTAAAATGGGCTACACTAGGTGCCAGTTTGCTTCTGGGCCCAATTCAAGGTGTTGGTTATGACCTTTAAAACCCTACATGGCATGGTGCCTGGTTACCTGAGGAACTGTCTTCGCTCCATTTCATCAGCCCATCACAGCTGGTCAGACAGGAATGGTATGAGGCAGATCCCATCAATTCAATAATTTCACTTCCTGGGAGGAGCCTGCTGGTGGTGGCAGCAAAAAATCAGCTGCCTCCGAATTCCTGGCTACGTACCTGTTTAGAGGATCTTCCATCTGACGTCTTATCAGGTTTTCTTATCCTTCAGGCAAGAAGGAAAGAAGAAATTGTTTTGCTGGCAAATGCTCTTCGATTTTTGCAGCTTTTGTGCTTGCAGGGAGAGGGGGGCTAGCCCAAGGCAGAACGGCTGTCCGTGCTGGGAACATCAAACTGCCTTGTGCGGGACAAAGTAGGTCTCCCCCACCCAGTTCAAAGTTTTGATTGATTTAATCTTATCACGAGCTGGATTCGTATTACGAGTGCAATAATTGTTTATCAAGATTTTAGCTTCTTTTCTTTTTCTCCTCCAAAACTATTTACTTAGAGGCTTTTAAAATGGCGCCGAGCAGGCTGGTTTCTCCGGTAATAACGAACACTTTTTGTTAATTGTCACAAGAATTCAAAACAAAGGAGATTGCTAATCATTTGTTTTGTTTCACAATTGGCCAGCAGAAGCTTTTTAATGAGTTTCATTTCTACAATATTCTCACTCCCTCATTAATCTTGCTTATCTGGAAGTTAAATGGTGATGAATCTGCTGAACAGTCTTGTTACAATGTTTACTCACTGAAAGTTTTGCCAAGCCTTAAACTTCAAAGTAAAAGGGGAACTCAGCTTCTTTACTTAAAGCTGCATATTCAGGCAATAGAGTTTTATTAACTGCAGGCAGATAAATTTTGAAATGGCTTCAAAACTAAATATTAACTTGAAGTCGTCACCCTCTACTTCCAGAGGCACATCCTCAGTGCCTGGCACAAAGCTGCAGCCTCCGCTTCCTACGCCCCCTGCTGGGGATGTGTTAACGAAAGAATTTTTCCTGAGCAATCTAAGCGAGGCTCTTAATGCACTGACAATTAAAATGGAAGATAAGTTTAGAGATAATAGAGAGGTGGTAAAGCAGGAGAGAAAAGAGGAAATAAAAGAAATGAAAGAAGAAATCAAAAGTGAAATAAAAGGACTTAAACAGGAGCTGTATGAGAAAATCGACGCTAAGGTTGGTAAAATTAGAGACGAAATGCTGAGACTTGTAACTGTATTAACAGAACATACTTCTGGAATGGAAGATACTCTAGAGGTTCTTAATGATGCCAATACTAACTTGACATTGAAAACAGAGGTGGTGGAACAAAAAGTGGAAAATGCTGAAAAAGAAATTATTATGATACAGTACCGACAAATGGAGTTCGCATTAAGAGTAAGGTGGCTGCGTGAGGAGAAATAGGAGAACCTGAAACAGATCCTATCGGAAGCTTTTGACTGCCTGATGGGAAGACCAGGGACCAACCTTGACTGGCAAATTGACAAAGCTTACCGCATTAACTCCTGGCTGGCAAAGCAGAAGCAGCTTCCTCGAGACATCGTTATATATTTTACTACAAGAGAGCGTAGAAATATGGTATTGCAAGCGTCTTATAACACTAAGCTTCAAATTGGCGGTCAAGACCTGACTGTTTTGAAAGAGATACCACCTCAAATGTTAAGAGCCAGGAGAGACTATGCTTTTTTGGTCGAAGAACTCAGAAATCGTCAGATACAGTATAGATGGGACGCACCATTTGGCATTATATTTACATTTGATAGGCAAAGATATTGCCTCAACTCTGTATGGAAAGCCCGAGATTTTTATTATAATATATTGAAGGCCGGATACCCTGCACCATCTGGACCTAGAGAAAGACCACAAGAAGGGCAGGATAGACAGCAAACTACACAACCACCAGACAAGATGGAGCATCTCTCTTTTCTAGAAGTGCAAGGTGTTATGGAACTACTAGATGAATGGAGAAACAAGCTAAAAAGCAACAGCATCAACAATCACCGGCCATCGATCAAGGAACTACAATAACAAGTCTGGAAGCGGTGGGAGGAGCTAGACCTAAGGTTAAACAGGCCATGCAGGAAGCTCTAAAAATGCTTCAGCCAACCAAAGATGACAACTAAGATTTTAACATGGAATGTCAACGGATTGAATTCTCCACAGAAGAGGAAGAAAATATTTCATTATCTCAAACAGTTTAAGAATGATGTAATTTGTTTGCAAGAAACTCATATCAAGTCAACTGATCAAAAATATTTGATCAACTCAAAACTTGGTCAACATTTTGCAGCTTCCGCTATGGAAAAGAAGAATGGTATAGTTGTATACTTAAGAAAAGATATGAAAGCTGAATTAATAGAAGCAGATCCCTTCAGAAGATATATTGCTTTAGACTTAATCCTAGAAGGGAAAAAGACATTACTTTTGGGAATTTATGCTCCCAATCAACAGCAAGATAGATTCTATAGAAATCTTCATGCTAAATTAGTACAGTGGGACTATAGTTCCTGTATACTATTGGGTGACTGGAATGGAGTGATAGACACTAAGAGAGATAAGAAGATTTCCCGCCTAAATACTAAGATGCGAGCGAAGTTACCCAAACCTTTCTTTGACATTATGGATGACTTTGAATTGAGAGATATTTGGCGAGAAAGAAATGCAGAGGAATATGACTTCACTTTCTTCTCGGACAGGCATCAATCCCTTTCAAGGATTGATTTTATTCTGACCACTAATGATTTGCTTTCTAGGGTCAAGAAAACAAAGATTGCGGCTAGGGTCCTTTCGGACCATAACCCAGTTTGGATGGAGTTGGGAAGGGTAGTGCAGGCAAGAAGGTCTTGGAGATTGAACGAAAACTTATTTAGATATGAAAAGTATATTAATGATTGTAAAAAATTACAGATAGGAGATAATTTTTTACAGTCAATTAAAGCAATATACCAACAGCAAACAGCACAAATCATAGTCAATGGAAGTTTAACAGACTACTTTCAAATTGGAAAAGGTACAAGACAGGGCTGTCCTTTGTCCCCATTATTGTTTATTATAACTTTGGAAGTATTGTTGAATAAAATACGGGGCTTGGATGGTTTAAAAGGGATCAAGATTAGGCAGCAAGAATATAGAGTCCGTGCTTTTGCGGATGATTTGGTCATAATATTGGAACAACTGCAGGAATCCAGTATGGTTTTAATGAATACGATTAATCAATATGGTCAAGTGTCTGGCTTTAAAATAAATTTAGGAAAAACCAAAATATTAGCTATAAATATGAATATTAAACAAAAGGAAGAATTAGGAGTGATGCTAGGATGGGAGGTAGTTAAAAAAGTCAAATATCTTGGAGTTAACATTTTAACTTCAAATGGGAAATTATATAAGCATAATTATGAACCACTTTGGCATAGTATACAGACGGAGATGAAAAAATGGGAGAAATTGCACTTATCTTTGCTGGGTAGGATAGAGGCAGTGAAAATGAACATTTTACCAAAATTTTTATTTCTTTTCCAAATGTTACCTATACTTAAAAAAGATGCGAACCTTTTAGAATGGCAGAAGGGTATCAACAAATTTGTATGGGCAGGAAAGAAGCCGAGGGTAAAGATGAAAATAATGCAAGATGTATGTGAGAGAGGAGGATTGAAACTACCTAATTTAAAACTATATTATGATGCAGTGGCATTATCTGTAATTAGTGATTGGACTCATTTAATCAATGATAGAATATTGAATATTGAGGGACACGATCTGGTATTTGGCTGGCATGCTTACCTGTTATTCAACAAAAAATTGGATAAGAATTTTAAAAGTCATATTTTAAGAAATGCTTTACTGCAGGTTTGGAAGAAATACCAATATAAATTAAATGACAAGATACCCATGTGGGCAATTCCTAGACATGCAATTGAAAATATGAATATAGCACAAAAACAGGACAGAATTACTTACAGACAGCTTCTTACCTCGGAAAGGGGGGTATTACAATTAAAATCTTTAGAGGTATTAAAAGAGGAGAAGGTAGTTCAAACATGGTTCCAGTATGGGCAATTACAGGCCAGGTGGAAAATAGATCAAAAAATTGGTTTTATCCAAGTTGAGGATAACTTGTTTAAACAAATAAGAGATCAAAGCTTAATGCATATAAAGAGGATATATAATGTATTAATACAGATGGACTCGGAAACAGAAATAGTTAAAGATTGTATGATAAAATGGGCTCAAAATATTGAAGAACCAATAATGTTGGATACATGGGAAAGAATCTGGGTAAGAAATGTGAAATTTACACAAGCTCAAAATCTGAGAGAAAATTTTTACAAGATGTTCTATAGATGGCATTTAGATCCTAAAAAGTTGGCTTCTATGTATCCGAATGTACAGCCTAAATGTTGGAGGTGTGGTTCTCTCGATGCTACATATTATCATATATGGTGGACCTGCCAAAAGGTTAAGGCATTCTGGATAAAAATATGGTGGGTTATGCAAAATATTTTTAAAAGAAGGATAAAGTTTATTCCTCAGTTATTTTTACTAGGTATATGTACTGACTTTACAGTGGTAGAGACTAATTTGATTCTGCACCTAATAACTGCAGCAAGACTGTTGGTGGCGCAATACTGGAAGAAGGAAGACTTGCCTACAATCCAAGAATGGACATTGAAAGTCACAAACTTAGCCGAGATGGCTAAAATATCGGCATATCTTAAAGATCACTCAAATGAGAGATATAAACGAGACTGGAAAAAATGGATTGACTATATACAAAATAAATACAGGACCAAGAAATTCCAGTTAGCCTATGCTTAAGATCAGAAATGATTTAAACTGTTAAAAGTTAGTTCAGTAAGAAGAAGCTAAGGTCAATGTAGAATGTCATTAATTTCTTTATTTCTTTTTTCTCAATAGATTTTAGACTGTGTTAGTTAAAAATCCATACCGTGTACGGGTTCTGGGAAGTCGGGGGGGGGAGGAGGAGGGGGGTTGTGGGGGGTGGAGGGAGGGAGGGGCATACAAAAAAAATTGTACTTCAATGTTTTAATGATTGATGAATGATGAAATATTTGTGTTTTTTAAAAGAAACCTGATAAGGAAATAATTTCAAATGGCAGGGTCCAGGAAGAGACTTCTATGCCATTGTCTCCACTTTTTGGAGCATTTTCTGCCTCAGAGGTAAGGTGGACCCTATTCTCCTGCCTTTTCAGAAATGTCTGAAGACCTGACTCACTTGGGGCCCACAAAGGAACACACAGCCATGGGACAGGTTAGCACCTTGAAGGCCCTCCATTACCTTTTTAATAATTTTAACTATTTTATTTTGGTTTAGCTCCTTCTGTTATAGGGGAGGCTCAATGGCCTAGTGGTTAAGATGCTGGGCTCATCAGCTGGAAAGCTGGCAGCCCAGGTCCGAGATCCAAGTGCCAGAGGACAGGGTGAGTTACAGTTCTCACCCCAGCTCCTGCCAACTTAACTGTTTGAAAGCATACAAATGTGAGTAAATAAATAGGTACCACTTTGGTAGGAAGGTAACCAAGCTCTATGACATCATGTGGGCCCCATGACTATGGAAATGTCTTCGGACAGCACTGGCTCAATAGATTTGAAATGGAGATGAGCACTGCCCCTACAGTCGGCAATGACTAGTGGAGTAACATTTGCAGGGACTCCTTTACCTTTTTAAAAATCTCCTATTATAATGTTTATATATAGCTTTCATGTTTTTATGTCACCCAGAGTTTCTCTGTGAGGAAGAGGGCCAGTTTTAAAATGCCATATATAAATATATAACTAAAGCAGTAAAATATTTTTAGAACTATCCTCAGCAGTCAAAAAAAGTGGTAATGTTACCTGATCAAAGTTGGCTTTGATGGTTTTAATGCTTTATAGTATTGGAAAAAGCAGCTCTTTTTGACTCAAAATCCTGGGTTTCCTGACATGGAGGGTGAACTTCCTACCATTGGGGAAAAAAGAATGTTACTACTATGCCAAGGTTGGTCTAAAGTGTTAAAATAAACATCTCGATTTGAGTTGGCTTTTTGATGTTGTTATTGTTAGATTGCAAATAGCGATGATTATGATTGCAAAATCTAAAGGTAAATATTTATTTATTTTAGTTTATTTATTTAAATTTGTATGCTGCTCATCTCACCCAGGGGAAAATTCTACGCAGCTTACAACCAAGTAAAAACTAGATAAAAGATTAAAATAATAATTATTAATGTTAAAACTGATTAAAATAATCAAAGATTGTAAAATATCTTATATTTTAAAATTTTAAATGCATGTAATACAGTTTAAAATATTGAGGAACTTATTAAAGAAGAAAATTATGTTGGAATTTTATTTATCACCTTTAGTCAATATACAATCTAGAGGAATGATAGCAACAGCAATAGGGCTGAGACTTATATACCACTTCACAGGGCTCTACAGCCCTCTCTAAGAGGTTTACAGAGTCAGCATATTGCCCCAACCATCTGGGTTCTCATTTTACCCCCCCACAGAAGGATGGAAGGCTTGAGGCCTGAACTGCCAAACTGCTGGCAGTTGGTTATCAGCAGAATATCCTGCACTACTGCATTCTAGCCACTGCGCCACTGTGAAAACGATTAGGCAGAGTTACTTGAAACACCATACAAGCATAATATCACTTTACTGTTCATTAAACATTTGGACACCTGATTTCTGGCTTCCATGTGAACCTAAACAAAAATATTGCTCTGTTAAGAGCATCATTAACATACATGAATAGTTTTAGGATTCTGAAAACAATGCCTTTTCCCTCTCTGCAGGCAGTAAGTTCTAAAACAAATAAATACTGGTACTAACCAGTTTGTCAGGCCTGCAGCCATATTCCTTTTGGAACTTTAGCCTGCCACCCTTTCTATTATTCTACTATGCCTTTTCTATTGTGGGAAAATGGAAGGGGGGATTGTCCGGAGTTAAATGCTATGTAGCCAAAATAAAATTCCTTCCTAGAAAGCCAAGATCATCCTTTGTCTCTGCACCTCTGCACTTGACCAGAACTGGATGGGTGGAAGTGCCAGCATGGCAGTGAAAGATTGGACCATGTAATGGACTTGTGGGTGTGGGGGCAAGATCATGAACTTTCAACTGGGTGGACAAAACCGGGAAGCCTTCAGATTTGCATTTTCCCATATGTGCCAACATGGCTCTCTTAATAAATTGGAACTTTGAACAATACTTTGCCTTGGACGCGATTTAATTTTGGATGCTATTTGGAACCCTGACATATATATCTATATCTTTAGTTTTTTTTTAAAGTAATGAAATAATACATTTAATACATTTTTATATTATTGTATGATCTATGGTCTATAATTTCAATAGGATTATTCATTTCATTCAAGAGCCATTCATTCATTCATTCATTCATGCATGCATGCATGAATACATACATGCATGCATGCATGAATACATACATACATACATACATACATACATACATACATACATACATACTGTACAAATGTCATTACCATCAAGTGGCTTATTGTCTGGTAATATTCACACATCCATTCTTTAGAGAAAAAGGCAGAAGATGATGATAGTCTTAAAGCCATAGAATCCTTTGCAACATGCTCACTTTCTGCCATGCTGGGAATTAGAGGCTTCCATGGCAGGAAGACTGATTCTGTCAACTGTCACCTCGTAGCAAGACTGAGAAAGAGGAAGAAAGAGTTCATTAAATTGCAGAGAAAATAAGTACCACACTGAAACTTCAGTGGGTGTAAGAAGAAGGACTGTGATCTCATGTTGACTGTAACTGCTTTCAGTGGATTCATTCTGGTGTGCAATGCATATCCTTATCTCACCATGCTTTCGGTAAGGTCAGAGAGTCCAACCGCCACCACAGGAGTCAAATTATAGAGGGAACCAGCCTATTAGCATGGTTCCTAGTAGTACGCAGCAGTGTTGTTTCTCAAGCTCAGCAGCTTTAAGATGTATGGACTTCAACCCCCAGCATTCCCAGGCCACCACATTTTAAAGTTGCTGAGGTTGAGAAACACTGGTACAAAGGCTGGGGAGACTGCTAGAAAACTTTGTTTTTTTTTCTTATTCATGACTCCAGTCAAAGCCTTCCACAGCAGAAGGGCATTGCTATTCTGTTCGTACCATACAGTCAGGAACAACAGGAGGTCATTCGGGCAGCCAGTTAGGATGGATTACAAGCATTGTAGTCCAAAAAAAAAAATCACGCTGAAGGATGATTGGGCTGCAAATTCTCTTGGCTGAAGGATCTTTAGAGGCAACAACTGGTTGGATGCAGTCACTCAAGCAACATTGACAACATGTCTTGTCTCTAGTAGCCTTGTTACCACAATTCAGCAATTATTCTGTTCACTTGTCAAGTCCCCTTCAACCTGGAAAAAAAAATCAGCTCCAAGCCACAGGTATCTCATCTCCTGTGAAAATGTAGCTACCTTTACAATTAATCAATATTTAAGGACTCCCTTGTTATCTGAAAAGGCCTTTCTTCTCTCATAGCCATAATTTTTCTACATATTTTGACTCTCAGAGCCCCAGTGGAAATGGGCCCTCCAAGCACAAATTATGAGATTCAACCAAGCTAAGCCTCCTTCTTTTCTCATTGTCCTTTGTGGGGTTTTCTTCCAGAAGTGGACTGATGATTAGTTGGCTAGTTCATCTTTTTCCCCTTTAATGTACAGCAGAAACCCTGGAGTAGGTGAGGCTATGTGACAAGTGAATATTTATAGACATGCGTAATGAAGATATCATTTCCAACTACACCACTCGGCCACATCCTTTATAGATTAGAAAATCATTTAAAAATGCATTTCCTGAATCATGAGGATTACTAAAACTACTTGCAGGCAAGGCCATCAGGATGAAACACTTCTTCTCAGACAACTGTGCCAATAAAAAATCCATATTGTAATCTGCAGATGATTAATCCATTTTATGTAGAAAAAGAAGGAAGCAAAGAACTTGCTTCTAACCCCACTAATTATTATTCTGCCTGGAAACCAGAGGCGAGATCTCAGAGTAAATTGGCTGAGCAGTGTCTTTAAGCAATTGTGACGTCTAAGGAGCTGCAACATGCTGCAGTAAATAAATGCACTCAGTTAACACAATTAACTATAAAAACAGAACACACTTGTGGGTTAGCAGATAACTCAGTCCTTCACTTTTAATTGGCATTTAGATCAAAGTATTTCTCTGGACATGCCTAGGGAAAAGAGAAAGGAAAATCATGGGGACTGAATCAGCCTTCACTTGGAACAATGTTTAGTGTCAGATGTCTTCATTTTTTAGTGGTGGTGGTGGTGGTGGTGTGTTTGTGTGTGTGTGTGTGTGTGTGTGTGTATGTGTGTGTGTGTATGTGTGTGTGTGTGAGAGAGAGAGAGAGAGAGAGAGAGAGAAATGGAAACGGAAACGGAAACAGAGACAGAGACAGAGACAGAGACAGAGACAGAGAAACCTGCTTATTTTCCCCAACTAGTTCAAACTTAATTTGAAGAAAGAGAATTTGTTTTCACTTTCTAAGGAGAAAAACAATGCAGACATTCTTTGAAATGGAGAAAAACTTTCTTTTGCACTTAACCAGGTAGGTTGCATGTGAGTGAAGAGTCTGTCTTTCACTGTTCAATAATTTCTCCTCTGATCTGCTGCCTTCCTAATATCCCATTTTTCAATTAAACTCCATGGGAAAACTATCAGAGGAGAAACCTCTTGTGGGATTTGTTTTAATATGGCCATTGTAGCAATGAAACAGGAAACAGAATAAAACCAGAATCAGACTGCATTAATTAATTAATTAATTAATTAATTCATATTGCCCATCTGAACAAGTGACTCTGGGTAATGAACAAAGAGAAGAAATTGTTAAATACAATGAAAATTAAATAGATGCATTAATGGAATTAAAGATATACAGTAAGTCCAGGTGTTAAGATAATAAAAATAAACTAAGATAAGAGGGATAGCAACTGCAGAATACCAATCAACTGAAACTTAATTAAATGTTTAAATCTAGACAAAGAACCCAATAAAAAATATTACAACAACAACATTTGCACCAGCCATCATTTCCAACAATAAGCTGGTAGGGGAGGGACTTTATCGTGCAATTTTAAAAGAATTTCTCAAGCACTTTGAGAAAAACTGGGAAAAATAGAAGCCCCATTCATAAGAAGAAAACTGAGCACCACAGAGCAGATTTTAGCCTGGTGTGACAGCCTTTTATTTTAAAATGCATCTCTGGATTACCTGTAATAATAGCAAAGCAAGTGTGAAATACTCTACTTTCACCACTGAGTAAATACATTAGAGATAGAATAAGAAAATAGTTCTCCAAGTCAAAATGCTAAAGACTTGAATTTTAGCATTAAACTGGACACAAAGAAAACAGTCCAAAGAAAACACATGGTGGCTACTTAAGGTTTGCCCTCAGAGTAAAACTCTTTAATAGAGAAGATAATTTGCCACACAACCTGCTAGGGAGGAATAGCAGTGCTTGGCTGCACTGTGAAAATTATTGGCACAGTGCAAGTGAGTTAAATGAAACTCTTATATGGAATATAGAATCACAAAAATTTAAATTACTGTATTAGGACATCAGAAAGCAGAGAAAGGACTTAGCAGTAGTTGTAGTTGTAGTTGCGTTTATTTATAGGCCGCCCTTTTCCCTGAGGGGACTCAGGGCGGCTAACAACTTATGGGAGGGGAAGACGTACAATAACATAAAAATACAATATGTAGTTAAGATCAAACAACATTCATTCAACATTCGGGCGGGGGCAAACTATGGTCTTTACCCCCAGGCCTGGCGGGATAGCCAGATCTTGAGGGCTGTGCGGAAGGTCTGAAGGGTGGTGAGGGTACGAATCTCCATGGGGAGATCGTTCCAGAGGGTCGGAGCTGCTACAGAAAAGGCTCTCCTCCGCGTAGTTGCCAGCCGACACTGGCTGGCAGATGGCACTCGGAGGAGGCCTAATCTGTGGGATCTTATGGGTCGAGAGGAGGTAATTGGCAGCACAACCCTAAACGTCTTCTACCTGTGCATAATCCTTCTTTTTTCTTCCAATATTTAATAAAAGGGTGTGGGAAGCCACATACCCTTCCCAGAAGAATGAAATGTTTTCAGGAATATTAAAAATGGCAGAATATTATATTTCCATAAATGAGAAATGGAGAAATTAGAGACAGAAAGCAACCTCATTTTCCTTAATAGCCCACAGTAGATGACAGCACTTAAGAGATAAAGAGCTTATTGAGAACTAGATAGCTCTATTCTTAGGCAAAGCAAATACTGCAGGCAGAAATCCATTCAAGACAGGATATTTTGAAATTCCTTGCAGCAAAGTCTGAACAAAGGCAGAATGATAGGATTAGCCTTTACCCAAGAGCCAAAACAGGATGAGAGCTATTCAGCCACAATAGGAATTGCCCAACACCCTTTCAGAACATTGCATCACCCTCAGAGCAGTCCAAAGTTCAACCAAACTTAGCTCAGACAAGCAATTAGGATTTGCATTTCCTCTTTTGCCTATGGAGTCAGCTATGACCCCTATATAACCCCTACATCACCCCATAGGAATTTGACAACAGCCAATAGAATACATGTTCTTGCACAGGAAGTGCAAAACTCAAAGAAGGTATAAAAACCCCTCTCTCTCAACTGCATTTTGTCAGCTGTATCAGAACCATGTGCTTGGTGTTTCTATTCATCATTAAACCTTCTTTCCAATTGGCCTCCATGTCTCCAGTGTTTTTCTCCCACTTTGGAACTGAACCAGATGGATATTTCTTCTCACACAGTCATGGGATTCACTGTGGATTGCCTCCCTGTTCCTATCAACCTTCTTGGACAAGCAAATGATATAGCACTAACCCAACATTACAACTTTTAGACGCCAAAAGGTGTTGCAGCTAAATTTAATCAGCACTGCCATAAACTTGGAAATAGTATAGCAATAAGTTTTAAAGTGTGGAGCCGAGTAAAGGAAATAAAGAGAAACCGAATCCTTTCCTATTTTCAGACATCACATCTTGCATCCCCATTTTCTGAAAAGTATCTTTGAAATGAATTTCAGTTGCCCACCTGCTTTCTTTCTTTAGTTGATTTGAGAAAACATTGGTGCTCGCTGCAATTTTGGGAATTTGGGTTTGAAGGAGAAAAGCAACAGTTAACCCCAATGGCACAAATGGCTTTTTGTGCAAGTTCTGCAGACTAATCATTGCTCAGACAGACCTGTGTATTAAATGGATTAAATGTGCATCCATGACCTAGCCAACAAGTCACAAACTAAGGAAAGCTAATGAGTCTTGGGAGCAAAAGACCATGACTGTCTCTCAGTGGGTTTAATAAAGATGAGAGAGCTTCCTAACTCAATGACATTCTGGAAGCTATTTAAAACCTGGCTAATTTCCCAGGCTTTGGGACAAAGTGAAGGTTGAGGGTTTTTTGTTTTTTGTTTTAATTATTTAGTTGCAATTGGTGCTTTTCAGGACACTATATTTTTCTTTTCCTTTTTACCTTAATTGTAGGCCGCCCAGAGTCATTGGAGTCAGATATCCTACAGATTCCATTAATCAACACATAAATCTTCAGAATCTGTTTTTGAAGACTCTTCAATGTGCTTTGTATTAGCATGTCCTGAGTTTGTGGCCTTTTAAATTCTATCTGATTGTACACATGGCCAAAGTGTCAGGCTAGGACAGATCTATGGCTAGCTCTATGGTCTTATATAAAGTTAACACCCACCCCTCTCCTAGGAGAATGAAATATTTTAGGAAATATTAAAAGGGCAGAACATTTTCCCTAAAAGGGAGGCACCTTTGTCAATGGGCCATTAAGGTTTGAGCCAGTCAATTGTAAATAACAAAGATCTACCTCCTTGAGGCAGAGCCATAGTAAGAATTGCCCAAAACCCTTTCATTACATCATCAACCAGCAAGAGTCAACCAAGCTTGGGACTTAGGACAGCCTACAGCATTGCCCCTGAATGGTCCCATGGGAGTCTGACAACCAATCAGAATACAAATTCAAATTCAAAGCCCATCAGAGAGTATACATCTCTCTCTCTCTCTCTCTCTCTCTCTCTCTCTCTCTCTCTCTCTCTCTCTCTCTCTCTCTCTCTCTCTCTCATGTGCTTTTTTTGCCCAGGACCTCAAACCATGTGATCCTGTCCACCACTAAACCATCTTTCCAAACAGTCCCTACTTAGAACTGAACCCAGATGGACATTTCTTCCAACAGTCTTATTAAGCAAAAGAATTTGACCCGAATAATATTATTTCTAACCACACAGAGTGCAATTAAGCAACAAGAACCATTGCCATTAATTATGAAAAGAAAAAAGCATAAAATAATGTCAGCATTTTTATTATAACTATTCCAAATTCTATTATACCTTTTTTTAAAATTAAAGAAGAATAACACATTTCTCCTCCCTTCCAAACAAATGCTTTTCTTGCTGTGATTTCTCAAAAGTAATGTTGAAAGAACAATCAGGCCAACTAGATAAAAATCTGAACATGAAACAAAATCCTTGGGAAAATAAATTCAAGGTCAGACATCTTGAAATCAAATAAAACATTTTTTTGTGGAAGTCAGCTGTTTTCAGCCAATCGCCTCATTTTTTGATCTTTGGTTTGGGATTTGCCATTCTTTAGTAGCAATATGGGGCTTGACCTGCAGTTTGGTATAGATTTGATGTCCTTGAGATGTGTATTATAGTCTAAAATTCTGCATTTCATAATGTTATCCATGAATATATGCATGACATGAGGCATACACTGCCGGCTTAAAAGGAGCAAGCGGCATTAACAGGAATGTGGATATAGGTGATCCATAGCTATTGCTTAATTGGTCTTTGAACAAGCCTTCAAAGTCTCTCACCAAAGACTCCTAAGTAAACTTTAGAAGTTAGGAGATTAAAACAGATGCATTGGTAATAGAAATCCAAAAATGCAAAAAAACTGAGGGATGTAAACATTTCGATTTACCAAAGAACTCTATTGAATGTTGTTCATAAACAATCTTGAGTTTGAAAGAATGGGAAAGATGGCCAAATTTGCTGAGAATATCCGATTATATAGGGTGTGAAAAACAAAGAGACAATGAAAAGTTTGAAATAATCTTTTCTTTAAGGGCAAGGATAAAATAGTGGATTTTTTCCCCCTAGAATTCTTACCTTGCAATCTAAAAATATCAGTGACTGACCCAAAAGGGGAATTTCATATAGGATAAATAGATATTGATTACATCTTGCACCAATTATTATTAAATACTTTATTATATTTTGGTACTCTGCTTCATATCTGCTGTTTCTCTGATGTGCAATTATTTTGGGCCTCACCAGAAAAATAATTTGAAGAAATATCCTGATCCGTGACTTTTTCTGATATAGCATTTTAAAGATTTTACTGTTCGTTAGCTTCAGCGATGTATCAAAATGATTTTGTGCATCTAAGGCAATAAATGATCAAAATGATATACATTATAGTAGTAAACCAGTGATGGAGTTTGATATGTAGAGGTAAAGCTCAACCTTATTGAGCCACAGACAGGTGAATGGTATCTGAAACGCAGTTCATATTTTCACTTATTTACTAAAGCTGAGACAAAACCCTGGAGAATTTTTCAACTTTGCACTATGTATAGAAGTGTCCAAGTGTTCTTTGGGTAACTTTTCCTCTTGATAATATGCATGTAGTACTCTCTCTCTCCATCTCCATCTTCATCATCTCCATGTATCTAAAGGATTTCTTATTCTGAAATAACTCTCTGAGTTCATCAAGTAAATCTTTATCAAACTTCACAACGTACCTTAGGGAAAGATTGATACAAAAACAAATCCTACATGACAGAGTCTTTCAGCATCATATAATATTCTTATGAGGATCCAGACATAGTTGTGATGAGTAAGAATAAGGTGACCAGATTTTCAGATTGGTAAAGAGGGACACCTTTGACCGGGGGGGGGGTTGTTGATTAAAAATTTTATACGGAGCAACAAAAATTTTCATACAACGCAAAAATAGTATCGTAATATATTTTTTTATTTCAACATAACTACAATTTACAAATATAAATTGTAACTCTTGCCAAACATCAAAATTTCGATCACATGACCATGAAGATGCAATGGTCACTAAGTGTGCAAATGGTCGCTAAGTGTGAAAAATGGTCATCAGTCACTTTTTTCAATGCCATTGTAACTTTGGTCACTATACCACTTTTCTGGCCACAGTTCTTAAGTGAATAACTGCAGCTGATAAGTTAGTAACATAAGTGAATCTGGTTTCCCCATTTGACTTTTCAAAAGGTCAAAATATGACCCCAGGACACTGAAACCATCATAAATATGAATCTGTTGCCAAACATCAAATTTTTGATCGTGTGACCATGAGGATACTGCAACAGTTGCTAAGTGTGAAAATGGTCGCTAAGTGTGAAAAATGGTCATCAGTCACTTTTTTCAATGCCATTGTAACTTTGGTCACTAAGCCCATTATACCACCTTTCTTGCCACAGTTCTTAAGTGAATAACTGCAGCTGGTATTTTGTATTTTGGATAGAATCTTTTTTAAATAGCCTAAGACAATTTAAAAAAAGAATCCACACAGAATAAATTGAAGTAAAACATTTCAAACTATTCTTTCTATGCACAATATATTTCAAAGTATTGTGCATAGAATTTTTAAACATGGT